>NC_044299.2:0-191274 GCF_004027225.2 Strigops habroptila | reverse complement strand
AAAAGAGTATATGAGGGATGGTATAGGGTCAAGGGGGGTATAAGGGGGACATAAGGAGTGTATAAGGGTGTATAAGGGGGTGTATAAGGGGTGTTAGGGGGGACTAGTATAAGAAGAAGTTTCTGGTGTGCAAGGGTAAAAGGGTGCAGGGTACAAAGTGGGTGCGGGAGTACAGAGAGCGGCGCAGGGGTACAGAGGGTGCAGGGGTACAAAGCGGGGTGCAGGGTGCAAAGCGGGGTGCAGGGGTGCAGAGGGGGGTGCAGGGGTCAGAGGGGTGCAGGGCGTACAAAGCGGGGTGCAGGGGTGCAAAGCGGGGTGCAGGGGTACAGAGGTGCAGGGTACAAAGCGGGTGCGGGGGTACAGAGGGGGTCAGGACAAAGGGGTGCAGAGGCACAGGGGGGTGCAGGGGACGGGGGGTGCAGGGGCACGGGGTGCAGGGGTTACAAAGCGGGGTGCAGGGGCACGGGGGGCGCAGGGGTTACAAAGCGGGGTGCAGAGGGGTGCAGGGGCACGGGGGGTGCAGGGCAAAAGCGGGTGCAGGGGCAGAGGGGTGCAGGGCACAGAGGGGTGCAGGGCACGGGGGGTGCAGGGGCACGGGGGGTGCAGGGCGCGGGGGTGCAGGGGTTACAAAGCGGGTGCAGGGGACGGGGGGGGTGCAGGGGCACGGGGGTCAGCCGCTGACCGATCTTCATCTGGAAGTTGTTGAAGGAGTGCTATACTTCATCTGCTCCATGAGTGCATGGCGTAGACCGCCAGCGCATCTATGCGGCCCTCGCGGTCGTAGGTGGCGGCGTTGAGCCGGCCGCCATGTACGTGCTGCCGATGGTCTTGAATTTCTCGAGCTGCCGGACCGCTGCTCGCTGATGATCTGGGGGGGCACAGCGCGGTTAACGGCACCGCACGGCCCCGGGGACGAGAGCTCCGTCCCGCTGTGCTCCATCCCTGCACCATCCCCTGCACCCTATCCCTGTGTGCCCATCCCCGCACCCCATCCCTGACAGCTCATCCCCTGCACCCAACTCTGCACCCATCCCTGTGTGCTCCATCCCCTGCACCCTCCCCTGCACCCCCCCTGTGTGCCCATCCCCTGCACCCCGTTCCTGCACCCCATCTCCGCACCCATCCCTGTGAGCTCAATCTCCTGCACCCATCCCCGAGAGCTCTCCCCAGCACCCCATCCTCTGCCCTGCATCTCCTGCACCCATCCCTGCCCCCATCCCTGTGAGCTCCTCCTGCACCCATCCCCTGCCCCCATCCCTGTGCACCCCATCCCCTGCACCCATCCCTGTGAGCTCATCCCCTGCACCCCATCCCTGTGCACCCCATCCCTGCACCCATCCCCTGCCCCCATCCTGTGCGCCCCAGCCGTTGCACTGTCCCCTGCCCCCAGCTCCATGAGCTCCATTCCCCTGCTCCCCAGCCCCTCTACCCCCCCCATTCATCCCATCCCTGGCGCTCCATCCCACAGTCTCCCACGGCCTCTTCAGGCACCCCACCAGCTGCCCCCCATCAGCTGCCCCCCATCAGCTGCCCCCATCCTCCTCACACCCTTCCAGCCCCCCCATCTTCTTGCGTCCCATCCCCCGGCACCCCACACACGGCCTCTTAGCACCCCGTCCCTGTGCGCTCCAGCTCCAGCACCCATCCCGCGGCCCCCGGCCCCGCCGCTGCCCTGGGGCACCTCGTCGAAGTCGGCGATGATCTCGTTGAGCAAGCGCAGGCACTCCACGCCCTCGTTGTTGGCCTCCAGCTCCACGTAGAACTCGGAGAAGTTGCTGATGGAGGCGAACATGACGGCCGCACGCACTCGCAGGACTGGTAATAAGAGCTCGTCGTTGCGCCGCTCCCGCGCCAGGAAATGCGCCGCCACGTCCTTGGGGCAGGATGTTGTGGAGCAGCCGCCGGTTGGTAGCCTGGAGCTCCTCCATCTCCCTCCTTCTCGCCCGTGGCCTGCGGCGCACAGCACCACACGGGATCGGTGCCGGGGCAGGAATGGGATTGGGCCCGGGGATGGGGATGAGATCGGCCCCGGGCACGGGGGATGGGATCAGTCCTGGAGCTCCGGGATGGAATCGGGTCCCAGGGATGGGATCGGTTGTGGGGATGGGGATGAGATTGGTCCCAGGGTGCAGGGGTGGGATCAGTCCTGAGGATGGGATCGGGATCAGTTCCAGGGATGGGGATCGCTCCTGGGGTTGGGATCGGGATCAGTCCCAGTGCTCAGGGGTAGAATCAGTCCTGGGGATGGGGATGAGATTGGTCCCAGGTGCAGGGTGGGATCAGTCCCGAGGATGGGATCGGGATCGGTTCCAGGATGGGATCGCTCCTGGGTTGGGATCGGGATCAGTCCCAGTGCTCAGGGTGGAATCAGTCCTGGGATGGGGATGAGATTTGGTCCCAGGGTGCAGGGGTGGATCAGTCCCGAGGATGGGATCGGGCATCAGTTCCAGGGATGGGGATCGCTCCTGGGGATGGGATCGGGATCAGTCCCGGTGCTCAGGGGTGGAATCGGTCCTGGGGATGGAATTGGTTCTGGAGATGGGGATGGCATTGGTTCCGGGAATGGGATCAGGATCAGTCCCAGGAATGGGATTGGGGTCGGTTCCGGGGATGGGATCGGTCTTGGTGCTCAGGGATGGGATCACACCCGGGGATGGGATCAGTTCCGGTCCCGGTGCCCCCCCCCCCAGCACCCCCAGATCCTACCTGGAGCTTCCAGAGGAAGTCGAGGCGCGCGGTGGACTCGACCTGCTGCGCGTGCAGGTACAGCGCCAGCGCGAACAGCGCCAGCACCGCCGGCGTGACGATGCGCAGCGGCACCTTCCCCTGCGCCGCGCTGCAGGCACCGCACGGTGTCACCCCGGCCCGCCCCGGGACCCCCAACCTGCCCCCGACCGGCCTCGGGGACCCCCAACCTGCCCCCGGCCCGCCCCCGGGACCCCCCAACCTGCCCCCGACCGGCCTCGGGGACCCCCAACCTGCCCCCGACCCACTCCAAGGACCCCCAACCTGCCCCCGGCCCGCCACGGGGCCCCACAACCTGCCCCAAACCCACCCCAAGGACCCCCGACCTGCCCCAAACCCACCCCGGGACCCCCAACCTGCCCCCGGCCTGCCCCGGGGCCCCCCAACCTGCCCCCTGCCTGCCCCCGGGACCCACCAATCTACCCCCGACCCGCCCCGGGACCCCCAACCTGCCCCCGGCCCGCCCTGGGGCCCCACAACCTGCCCCCGGCCCGCCCCCAGGACCCCCAACCTGCCCCAGGGCCCCTGAGCCTGCCCCCAGCTCCCAGCACAGCCCCCCAAGGGTCTGTTCTGTCCCGCTGCTGCCCACCCTGGCCCCACTGCTCCCAGTTCCCCACTCACCATCCTCCCTGGGTCCCATTGAAGGGCGGCCTGTGGGGAGAGGAGCCGGGGTCAGTGTGGGGGGACCCAGCGCGTGGGGTGGGGACCCCCGGGGGGGCACTGGGCACTCACAGGGCATTGGCCACCACCAGCAGGTCGGCGTTGTCGAAGAGCGCGGCCTGAGGCCCCTCCACCAGCAGCAGGTACGTTCCCTCGATGGCCACCATGAGCAGCAGCTTCCCGATGCTGCTGATGTGCAGGAAGACGGAGCAGGCCAAGAGGCTCAGCACCACGCTGTAGCTGAAGTACTGCGGGGACACCGCGGCATGGAGCAGCACCCGTGGGTGCCCCCGACAGCACCCCACGGCCACAGGGACCCCCGACAGCACCCCACAGCCACAGGGACCCCGCACCCATGGGTGCCCCTGACAGCATCCCATAGCCACAGGACCCCTGCACCCATGGGTGTCCCTGACAGCAACCCATAGCCACAGGGACCCCGCACCCATGGGTGCCCCCAACAGCACCCCACAGCCACAGCGACCCCGCACCCATGGGTGTCCCCGACAGCACCCCACAGCCACAGGGACCCCGCACCCATGGGTACCCCTGACAGCACCCCACGGCCACAGGACCCCCGCACACATCGGTGTCCCCGACAGCACCCCACAGCCACAGGTACCCCGCACCCATGGGTGTCCCCGACAGCACCCCACAGCCACAGGGACCCTGCACCCATGGGTGTCCCCAACAGCACCCCACAGCCACAGGACACCACACCCATGGGTGTCCCTGACAGCACCCCACAGCCACAGGAATCCCTGCACCCATGGGTGTCCCTGACAGCACGCCACAGCCACAGGGACCCCACACCCATGGGTGTCCCCGACAACACCACACAGCCACGGGTACCCCACACCCATGGGTGTCCCTGACAGCACCCCACGGCCACAGGCCGGCTGCACCCATGGGTGCTCACCTCGGGGAAGTCGCAGGCCAGCCCGTGGCGGTGGCAGGGCCCCGGGGGGGCTCCCAGGGCCACGTTGAGGGCCCGGAGCTCGCAGGGCCCCACGGCCTCGGGGGTGATGTTGAGCTCTCGGGCAGCGCAGTCCCGCAGCGCCACCCGGCTGCAGGAGAACTGGGGGGGGCACACGAGAGGGGTGAGCGGGTGCCCCCCCAGGCTCTCCCCGGCCCCCCCAGCCCCCCAGTTGTACCATATTGATGAAGGCAGTGATGAAGACGAGGAGGACGGTGAAGACGCCGATGCCGGTGCTGCGGGCGCGGGACTGGACGATGCTCTGTGAGAGGCGCTGCAGCGCGGTGGGGAAGAGCTGGGGGGGGGGCAGGACCAGTCAGACACAGCAGAGCCCCCCCCCGAACCCCCCACCCATAGCCCTGTACTCACAGTGATGCAGGAGTAGATGGCGCAGACAAAGAGGATGGTGGCGAGGAGGATGAAGATGCTGATGTAGGCACCGAGCATCAGCGGGGAGCTGAGGGGACAGGATGTGAGCACCGAAGGGGGGGTCAGGGGCTGGGTTTGGGTCTGGGGGGCTGCGGCACTCACTGGGGGAACACCACGATCTGGAGGCAGCAGATGAAGCAGAAGACAAGGAGGGTGCAGGCCACATAGCCACCAAAGCGGTCATCCACCTTCTTGGAGTACTGCGAGAGGAGAGGGGTGAGTGCGGAGGGATGCATGGGATGGGGTGGGATGGGGTGGGGTGGGATGGGGTGGGATGGGGTGGGATGGGGGCACACAGAGGGGACAGGATGGAGATGAGGTGGAGAGGATGGAGGGAGCATGGAGCCAGTTGGATGAGTGGGCCGCACAGATTTGAGGGGATGGAGGGTACCAGGCAGCCAGGGCAGGGGCAGGAGGGGAGATGAGGGGCTGGGACAGGGGCAGGAGGGCAGATGAGGGGCTGGGACAGGGGCAGGAGGGGAGATGGGGGGCTGGGACAGGGGCAGGAGGGCAGATGGAGGGCTGGGACAGGGGCAGGAGGGCAGATGGGGGGCTGGGACAGGGGCAGAAGGGCAGATGGGGGGCTGGGACAGGGGCAGGAGGGCAGATGAGGCCGGGGGCTCCTGGGGATGGAGGAACCTTCTTCTCCAGCTCGCGGGTCTGGAAGGTGAGCAGGAACTTCTTGACGTGGTCCTTGCGGAGCTGGTCGATGCTGCGCGCGTCGATGGCGCGGCTCAGGAACTCGTCCACCTCATCCTCGGGGTTCAGGGTCTCCTGGGCACTGCGGCTGGGGACAGCCGTGGGTCAGGACCCCCCCGCACCCCAGGAGGAGCCGGCCGTGACCCCCCACTGCCCAGCATGGGGACACTTACTTGTCCTTGCTGGAGTCATCGATGCCCTGTGGAGGCACAATGGGGGTGTCAGGGACACCAGCACGGATGAGGGGGACCCCCAGGGATGGCAAGGACATGGGGCATCCCCTGGGGTCCCCAAGGAAGGAGGAAAGAGTCGGGATGGGGGGATCCCCAGGGGTTATCCCACAGGATAGGGGTGGGATGTCTGGCACCAGTGAGGATGAGGGAGCCCTGAGGGTCCCCAAGGCCAGTGAAGACGAGGGGGTCCCCACGAGCTGCTGAGGATGGGGGGTACACATGGGGGTCCCCACGGGCTGCTGAGGACAAGGGGTACCCATGGGGGTCCCCAAAGGCTCTTAAGGAAATAAGGAGCCCCGAGGGGTTCCTTGGGGCCATGGGCTGCGGGCGCCCAACAGCAGCCAGAGGAAGGCATCGAGCAGCCGATACCACCACAACGGGGCCCCCCCCGGGGTCGGGGCCCCCCCGGGGGCCACTCACCATCTGCCGGAAGGCTTTGGAGTCCTTGGTGCGGGAGAAGGAGCGCTCGGGCACCCAGCGCGGCACCAGCCCCTCGCTGGAGTTGGCGCGGGCGCGCTGCAGCTTGGCCAGGATGGCTTTCTCCTCCTTCTGCAGGGGGACAGGGCCATGAGGGGTGTCCCCAAGTGTGGGGTGTCCCCCCCCCCGAACCCCCGCCCAACTCACGCGCTTCTGGCTGCAGCCCACGATGAGGAAGGTCTCGATGTTGTGCTCCTTGAGGTAGGCGTTGCGCTCGCCCCCATGGCCCGGCTCCACCTCGTAGTCGCCGTTCAGGTACTGCAGCGTGGCCCAGGTGATGTGGATGCGCCTGGGGATGGGCGGGATGACGGCGCTGGGGCGCTCCCCCTTGTACCACATCACCCATCCCCACCCCTATCCCGGCCCATCCCGGTCCCCATCCCGGCGCATCCCAATCCATATCCCAGCAAATCCCGATCCATATCCCGGCCCATCCCTATCCCCATCCCAGCCCTTCTTGACCCCAGTCCCAGCCCATCCCGACCCCAATCCCAGCCCATCCCAGTCCCCATCCTGGCCCATCCCAGTCCTCATCCCAGCTTATCTCAATCCATATCCCAGCCCATCCCAATCCCTATTCTAGCCCTTCTTGACCCCAATCCCAGCCCATCCTGATCCCTACCCTAGCCCATCCCGGTCCCCATCCTGGCCTATCTCGATCCATATCCCAGCCCATCCCGATCCCTACCCCAGCCCATCCTAGTCCCCATCCTAGTCCATCCCGGTCCCTATCCCAGCCCATCCTGATCCCCATCCCAGCCCTTCTTGACCCCAATCCCAGCCCATCCCAGTCCCCATCCCAGCCCTTCTTGACCCCCATCCCAGCCCATCCCAATCCCTACCCCAGCCCATCCCAGACCCTATCCCATCCCATCCCGACCCCAATCCTGGCCCATCCCAGCCCCTATCCCATCCCATCCCAGCCCCAATCCCGTCCCATCCCGCCCCCCATCCCGGCCCATCCCTCCTCACCCAGCTTTGCCCCCCGCCTCCATGTGGTTGGCGAGGGTCACGTCGTTGGACCAGACGTCGAACTGCCACTTGCGCAGCCCCAGGACGCCGCAGTGCACGCGCCCGCTGTGGATGCCCACGCGCATGTTCACGTTCACCCCCGTCACCTCACGCACCAGCCTGCGGGCGGCACCGGCACCGGTCAGCACCGCGGGGGGGGCACACACACACACACCCCCCCCCGGTACCGGGGCTCAAGGTCCCACTCACGAGATGGCCTCAATCATGTCGACCCCCATCTCCACGCAGCAGTGAGCGTGGTCCCCGCGCGCCTCCGGCAGCCCCGACACGCAGTAGTAGCAGTCACCCAGGATCTTGATGCGCAGGCAATGGTTCTCCTGCACAGGGAGGTCATTGGGGGGCTCCAGGACCCCTCTGCCCCCCCCCCCCCAGCCCCATAACTCACCGCTGCCAACTTGTCGAAGCGAGCAAAGAGCTCGTTGAGCGTCATGACCAGCTCCTGCGCCGTGCACTGCGAGGCCAGGCTGGTGAAGCCCTCGATGTCCGCAAAGAGGATGCTGCAGAGGGTAGAGCATGGGATGGGGAGGACCCCCCCACACCACTGACACCCCCCCAACCCCTCACCCCGCCCCGCCGTACCTGACGTTGTCGTGCTTCTGGATGTAGATCTTGTGGAACATCATGTCCTCCTTCTTGGTGTTGATGTCCTCCTTCATCTCCATGGCCACGTGCTGGGGCAGCACCGACAGCAGCAGGCGCTCCTGCAGCCCAGCGGCACCCCGTTACCAGGGGGAACCCCCCCAAGCACGGTTTGGGGGACCCCACTGTCCCCAGGACAGCCCCCCAAAACCAACCTGCTGCCGGTTCTCGCGCTGGAGGTGCAGCCGCGCCTGGATGTAGCCGCGGGTCTCCTGGAAGGCCTGGCGCTGCGACACCTCCGCCGGGTAGTGGGTGCAGACCCCAACCACGTTGGTGCAGAGGAAGATCAGGGCGTTGGCAATGAGCTGGGGGGGGGGACATGGAGTCAGTGGGGCCACCCAGAGACAACCCCCCCCCCAAGCTCTGCCACCCTCCTCTGCACCCCGCAAGCCTGGCTCTGGTGTAGGGGTGCTGTCCAAAGAGAAGGGGGATGCAGGGGGACAGAGAACCAGGGCAGGGTGAATATGGGAGACCCGAGGCTGGAGGAGACCAGGGCAGGGGGGGAACAGGGGTGCAGGGCCGCTGGGGGGGGGGTACGGATGCAGCCGGGCCCCGCGGGCCCTCGGGAAGCAGAGGAAGCCGGGGCAGGGCCGGGAAGCGGAGATGGCTGCAGCCGGAGCGCTGCGGTTTCCCCCATCCCGGTCCCTGTCCCCCGGGATCGGGGCCAAGGATATTTATAGTGATCCGGTGGGCTGGGAGCGGGGCCACAGTGTGGGGTTAACCCCGCCTGGGGGGGTTCCCCTCCCGTGGCCTCTCTTCCAGCACCACATTCCTGCCCCATGCCCGTGGGGACAGCACGTGGTGCCAGCCCCGGCCAGGCAGGGCGAGGGTGACGGGCCCTGTACAACAAGGGGGGAGCACCCGGCCCTGGGGACAAGGGGACCCCCCCTGCCCGGGCCCTGCATCCCCCCTCGGGGGCTCCTGCTGGTCCCACAACGGGGGCTTTGTGGGTGCCCCCTCCACAGCCAGTGCAGCCCACAATGGTGGGTCTGTGCAGAGCCAGCGGGATGAGGGGCCCCCGACCCATGGAACCCTGACACCCCCCCCCGGGCATCCCTTCCTGCATCCAGAACTTTCCATATACAGAGAGATCAAGTGCAGAAAAGCCCAATTTGGGCACTCCAAGATGAGGGGTCCTACCCGGGGCCTGCAATGCTGCAAGACGGTGGAGGGGGGCACCCCCAAATCTCCATCCCACCCCCCCCCCAGCCCTACCTGCTTCCAGAGGAAGGGGTCGTCGGCGTTGCGGTGCCAGGCGATGGTGAGGTGCAGGCTGGAGAGGAGGACCCCGGCCAGCACGGCCGCGCGCATCCGCACCGGCAGCAGCGTGTACGTGATGTAGATGAAGAAGACGCTCCACCAGACGCCTTCGGCCGCGCTCCGGGGGGCCACGGCCACGGTGCCCAGCGCCTGCACCCCGGCCAGCAGCCCCAGCACCACGTAGCTCACCACCCACATGTAGTCCTGGGGGAAGGCGCTGCGGCTGCACAGCACCATCAGGAGCAGGAACAGGGCCGTGGCGGTGGCCAAAGCGGCGGCCACCGGCACGTGTGGG
The DNA here is from genome assembly GCF_004027225.2 of Strigops habroptila. Taxonomy (NCBI): domain Eukaryota; kingdom Metazoa; phylum Chordata; class Aves; order Psittaciformes; family Psittacidae; genus Strigops; species Strigops habroptila. The sequence continues at coordinate 181,829 of NC_044299.2, read as the reverse complement.
GTGCCGGGCAGGCAGTGGAAGAGCAGCATCACCCCACACACCAGCACCAGCACCCCCATCAGCACCGTCAGGCTGCTCTGGTTCATCTGGAAGAAGTAGCGCTGGTAAAGCCGCTCCAATTTAGCCGATTGGAAACGTTTGGAGCGGAAAACCTGGAGCAGGCGCCGCCAGCACTCGCCCGCCGACGGTCGCCCCCTGCGGCCACCGGCTCCCTTTGGCCCTTTGGCTTCGCCATCCTCCAAGCCCAAATCAACCGATTTGAGCCCCGTGTCGCCCGCGGGTCCCTTCTTGCCGTAGTGGTCCTCCTGCCAAGTGCAGCGCAGCCCCCGGGGGGGCCCCGGGGGCTCCATCTCAGGATCCTGCAGGCAACTCATGTAGCGGGGGCCGCAGAGGCCGGCGCGGGGCCGGGCGCCCTTCTTGCCGTTGCGCTCCCCCCATGCCGTCTTCCGCTCGTCCACTTTGGGCACCAGGATGCCGCTGAACCACGACATGCTGCGGGCGCCGGGGGGGGTCAGCAGCGCTCCGCCTCCCCCCCCCCCCGACACCCGACAAGGACCCCGGTGCCCGCGGAGGCAGCGATTCCCCCGCCCTGACATCGCGCCCGCCCCCCGGGGGATGCTGATCCCAACCCCGGCTCCCCACCAGCCCCACGGCCCCCGCGGGAACGGCTGCTGCCGGTGTCCCCGTGCCCGGAGCCCGGCCCTGCTGAGGCCGCCCCGGCGCTGTGACCTGCGGCAAAGCTGGAACCGTCCCCGGCGTCCCGGCCCTGTTTGTCTTGAACGGCGGCCAACGGGCTGCAACGGGCACCGCGGCCCCGGGGTACCGAGAACCAGCCAGGACGTGGCAGACGGTCCAAGCCGCGGGCGAGCGGCAGTGGCGAACGGCCACCGGGAAGGGCCGGCCCCGGCAGCGGCCGCCTCCCCGCCCGCCTGCTCCGGACACGGCCCGTGGGACCCCCGCCGAGCCCGGCCCGGTCACCCCGGCTCCGCCAGAGCCCTCTCGGCCGCCGCACCGGCAGCTCCCGCCGCACCGGGCGCCGCACCGGGCACCCCCCGGGGCCGCCCCCCTCCCGCCGCCCCGGGGCCCAGCCCGGTGTCGTCTCCCCCCCTCCCCGCCGCCATCGCCGCCGCCGCCGCCCCAGTCCTCGCGCAGCGCCCCGGTCCCGGTCCCCGCCGTCGCCACCGCCCCCCCCTCTCCGTCGCCGCCGCCGCCGCCCCCGATGCGCCCGCCCGGCCCCACTCACCTCCGCCGCCGCCGCCAGCGGGGCCCCGCGCCTGGGAACGGCCCCGCCGCTGCCCGCTCCTACACGGCGGCAGCGCTGCAGCCCCGCCGCGCCATCCCGCGCCCAGGCAGGGCCCCCTCCGGTAGCGGCCCTGGTCCCGGTCGCAGCCCCGAGCTCCGGCCCCGGCCCTGCCCCGGCCGGTGCCCGCCCCCCCGCGCCCGGATCCGCTCCCGGGCGCTCCCGGCCGGCGGCCTTAAAGGCGCAGCGGCGGTGGCGGTGGCGGCCCGGTACGGCCCGGTACGGCCCGGTGCGGCGGGGGAGGCGCGGGCGGGCGCACGGGGGCGGCGGGCGCGCGCGCGGGCGGACCGGCACCCCCGGGGCCGCGCGCACACACACACAGACACCGACATGGCGGGGACAACGGGGGCACGCGCAGCCGGGCCCCCACACCCCCCCCGGGCGCGCGCACACGCATCTCCCCCCCCCTCCCCGTGCACACCCCCCGCACCCCTTTGAGTGTGTCCCTTGCACGAACACCGACACACACACACCCCCCCTTGCACAAGTGCGCGCCCTTGCACACGCGTGCAGCCCTGTTGCACGCACGCAGACACCCGCGGGGTGTGTGTGTGTGTGTGTGTTGCACACGGATCCCCTTGCACACGGATCCCCTTGCACACGCACCCGCACCCCCCTTCGGGGCACCCTGTCGTGCACGAGCACGCACCCTTGCACGCGCGCACGCCCGTTTTGCACGCGCACACCCGTGCACAAACACCTTGCGCGCACACGTACGTTTTGCACCCCGCCCCTTGCACACGCCCCCCATACTTGCACACACACACCCCTTGCACACACACCCCCCCTTGCACACACACCCCCCGTTGCACACGCACCCCGACCCCCTTGCAGCCCCTTTTGCACCCCTCCTCATCAGCACCCTGTGCCCAGGGCCCCCCCCACATTGGGGTCCTCGACTGCCCCCCGGTGTCCGTGGGTCAGACGCTGCCTCCTTCCCCCCCGGGTCCCCCCCGGCCTCCCTCCCCGCCCCCCCCCCCCACCGCCGCCGCGGCGCCGGGCCCCGGGGAGCGCAGATTAATCATTAATTAGCAGCCGCCGCCGGGCCCGTGTCCCCGCGGCCCCACACGCGGAAGTCCCGCCGCAGGGGGTGCTGGGGGGGCCGGTGACGGGGCTCCCGGTGCGGGGCACGGCGGGGACACGGGGCGTGGGGCGAGTGTATCTGCCCCTTACCCCGCTCCTGCCCCATGCGGGGCAGTTCCCCCCCTTGGGGGGGGGGCAGATACCGCCCGGGGCGGGGGACACGGCGGACGCGGGCCCCATCCCGGTGGGATGCGGGTGGCGGGACTCGGGGCTCCCTCATCCCTGAACACGCGTGGTCACGGCAGCGGCGGCCCCGGGGCTGCTCTTTGCAACGGCGGGTTGCGGGGAGGGTCTATCCCCGGTGAACACACACACCCCCCCCCCCCGCACACACACGGCGCCGGTGGCTGCGGGGGGCGCGGGGCCGGACGCCACGGTGATGGGCGCGGGGGCGGGCAGGCGGGGGCGGGGACGGCCGGGACGCCCCCGGCGGCCCCGTGTGATGCGGAGCGCGGCGGCGGCGGCGGCGGCGCGGCCCTTCCCGGTGGAGCACCGCGGTCGGGTGCGGGTGCGGCCCCGCCGGGATCCCGGGGGTTCCGGTGGGTGCCGCTGGGTATGTCCGCCCCGGCGCAGCCCGCGGCTCCCGGCTCCTTCCAGGTGAGCGCACCGGAGCCCTCCCGGCCACCGCGGGCCCGGTGCGGCCCGGTTCGGTTCTACCCCGCAGCGCAGCGGCGGGGCCGCGCCGCCCGGTGCCGCCCGGTGCTGATCGGCCGCTCCCGCCGCTGCCTCCCTCAGAGCCCCCGGAGGCTCCCGAAGCGTAAGAGCCGGTTCAAGCGCTCGGACGGCAGCACCTCGTCCGACACCACCTCCAGCATCCTCCGCAGGCAGGTGAGCGGCCCGCACCGGCACCGGCACCGGCGGCGGCACCGGGGCGGGGCAGCCTGGCCAGGCCCCCCCCCGCCGCGGCTCGTTCCCGGGGGCAGCGGCGCTGCGGCTCCGCATTAAGGCACGGACCGGGGAGGAGCGGCCGAGCTCTCCCGCCCCAACCGCCGCGCCAGGGGGAACCGTGCGGCCGCCCCCGCCCCGCCGTTCCCCGGGGGACCGGGGCTGGGCGCCGGCACCGGGCGCCGGTAGCATCGCAACAGCCGCTCCCCGCGGCTAAAAATAGCGAGTGCTGCGTCAGGGCCGGGCCGAGCGCCGGGCACCGGCACTGCGGCGGGGGGGGGGCGGCCCGGGGAAACTGAGGCAGCGGAGGGGGAACGGGGAACGGGGGGGGTCCTGCTGTGCCGCCCCGCCCGGTCCATTCACCGGCACCGGGCCGCTGCCCCCCGCTGCCCGGGGAGGGCACGGACCCTCCCCGGAGTCCCCCACCCGCGGTTCACCCCGGCCCGAGCAGCGCCCCCACAACCGATGGGGCAGCGGGTACCGGGGCGGCCCCGGGGAGGGCGGGGGTTCCGGTAGGGGCGGCCCCGCGGGGTGAAGAGAGGCCCAAGCATCCCGTTTCCCTCCCGGGGTAGCACTTGCCGCGCCGGTGCCGTCCCTGCCCCCCCGGGGACCCCCAGCCCCTGCCCCATACCCGGTGCGGCCCCTTCAGCACCTCGGAGAGGGCCCGGCCCGGCCCCGCGGCGCTGCCCGGTACCGGGCCCGGTGCTCGGTGCCCGGTGCCCGTGGCTGGTCCCGCCGCTGCCCGAAGCCCCCGCCCCGCCGGGCGCTGCCCCGCGGTCCCCGGGCCAGACCCGCGCCATCCCGGGCCGGTGCCGCCGGTGCCCGTCCCGCTGCGCGGTAACGGGGCGGGTCGGTCCGGTCCCTCGGGGCCAGCCGCTGCCCCCCTCCTCGGGGGCGGGAGGGGGGGCGCGGCGGGGGGGCGGGAGCGGCTCCGGCCCCGCCGCAGAGCTCGCCCTGCAGATGGGGCTGCCGCCGGCTCGGGGCAGGACGGGACGGGGCCGCCGCACCGGAGCATGGAGGTACCCGCGGGGACACCCCCGCCGCCGCCCCGGGACCCCCTGCCGTGGGCTGCGGGGACAGCGCAGCCCCCCTCCCGCCGCCTCCCCGGGACCTCCCCCCCGCCGGAGCTGCCCCCTTTGCAAACTGCCCCTTAACCCCCCCACGGGAGCAGCCCCGGGGGCCCGTCCCGCTGCACCGCCCCGGGGGTCCCACCGGAAGCCCCGGGAAGGGGGAGCCGCGACCCCCCAACACCCTCCCCTCGCCCCATGCTGAGCCGGCGGGGGCGGCTCCGTGCGCCCCGGGGGGGCGGCGGGAGGCGGAGGCGGGGAGGGGCGGGGAGGGGCGGCAGCGGCGGCGGCGCGGAGCGGGCAGGGCCAGCGGAGCCCGAGCCGCAGCCGGAACCGGAGCCGGTGCCGGTACCGGAGCCGGGCGGGGGGGGCGCGGGCGGCTCGGCTCGGCTCGCCCCGTCTATGTCGTTTTCTGACTCCAGCGCTACCTTCCTGCTCAACGAGGTACCGGCACCGGTAGCGGGAGAACCGGGGGTGGGGGGGCCGTGCCCGGGGGAGCGGCGGCCGGGAGGGGGGGGAGCGGTGATTGCGCACTGGGGGCTGTGCCCGTGGAGGGGGGACCGGGTCCGGTGGGGGGGTCCGGCCGCCCCCCGGCTCTTTGTTCCTCGCTGCCGCTGCTGCTCTCACCCCCCCCAACCCCGGGCAGGTGCCGCCCGGACCGGAACCGGGTGATGGGGGGGTGATACCGACCCCCCCCATGGGCAGCGGGGCAGGGGGCTGCAGTGGGGGGAAAGATGCTGTTAGTGGGGGGCAGAAGGATGCTCGAGGGAGCTGTGACGATGCTGGGGGGGGGGCGTGCTGGGGAGGCCATGTTGGGGGGTGCCGTGCTGGGAAACCATATTGCCTGCGGTGGAGGGGTTGTTGGGTACCCCCGATGCGATCGAGGGGGGATGCTCGGGGAGGGAATGTGTTCGCGGGGGGGCTCAGCCACATCCAGGGATCTATAAATATCTCAATGCAGCTTCTGCGCCGGGTCCGGGCACAGCGGGAACCGGCAGTTACCGGCGGGGGGAGTGGAACGGGGGTGGCTGCACCGGGGGGACACATGCGGGGTCCCCCCCATGGCTCAAGGCCCCCCCCCCCGGGCCTGATGGAACCTGAGAGCTGGGACAGGCTTTGGGATGGGGCTTTGTGGGGGTCCGTTGTGCCCGGGGGGGTCCCGCAGCCGCCCCGCGCTCAGCCCCGGCCCCGCAGGGCTCGGCGGACTCCTACACCAGCCGCCCGTCCCTGGACTCCGACGTGTCCCTGGACGAGGACCGTGAGGGCGCCCGGCGCGAGGTGGAGAGCCAGGCCCAGCAGCAGCTCGAGAGGGCCAAGGTACGGGGGGGGAGGCACGTATTGGGGGGGGTCTGGCAGGGTCTGGGGGTGCTGAGCCCCCCCCCCATATCACACCCCCCCAGCACAAGCCGGTCGCCTTCGCCGTGCGCACCAATGTCAGCTACTGTGGGGCGCTGGACGAGGAGTGCCCGGTACAAGGAGCCGCCATCAACTTCGAAGCCAAAGATTTCCTGCACATCAAGGAGGTGAGTTGGGATCAGGGAGGGGGGGAACAGGGCCAAGGACCCCCCCCGGCCTCACTGTGCCCTGCCTCCTCCCCAGAAATACAGCAATGACTGGTGGATCGGGCGCCTAGTGAAGGAGGGGGGGGACATTGCCTTCATCCCCAGCCCCCAGCGCCTGGAAGCCATGAGGCTCAAGCAGGAGCAGAAAGCCAGGTAAGGACCGGACCCCCCCTCGGACCCCCCCGGATCCCTCCAAGCCTCGCTGACCCCCCCCTCGCCCCCCCAGGAGAGCTGGCAATGCCTCGGGCCTCGGCGACAGCGGGAGCCGGCGATCGCCTCCCCCCTCCTTAGGTAAGAGCCGGGTCTGGCCCGGGGGGGGCCACGGGGGGGTCGTGGGGGGGTCCCCCCTTTGTTGTCATCAACCTCTGTCTCTTCTCTCCCCAAGCCAAGCAGAAGCAGAAGCAGGTGAGTCCCAGAGGCAGGGGGAGATGGGGAGGGGTCCACAAGCCCCTTTGGGGCAGAGACCCCCCCTCTGCCCCCCATTATGGGGTGCAGGGCACTGATGTGTCCCCCCCCGCAGACACAGCACATCCCACCCTACGACGTGGTCCCCTCCATGCGGCCCGTGGTGCTGGTGGGGCCCTCGCTGAAAGGATACGAGGTACCGGGGTGGGGGGGGAGGTTGTGGGGGGGCGGCCCGAGCCCCTCGTCCCCTCCCTGCCCACCCCATGGCAGATGGTGGGGCCAGGGGCTGCCCGCGGGGGGCCGGGCCCCGCTGCCGGTGCCATCTGCGGCTCACGGTGCCCCGTGGCAGGTCACTGACATGATGCAGAAAGCCCTGTTCGACTTCCTCAAGCACAGATTCGATGGCAGGTGAGAGCCTGTGTCCCCTCCCCCGGACCCACGTCATGGCCACAGGGGGACACCCAGGTCCCCAGCTCCATCTCTCTGCTCCCCCCGTGCCCCCCCGCAGGATCTCCATCACCCACATCACGGCTGACCTGTCCCTGGCCAAGCGCTCCATCCTCAACAACCTGGGCAAGCAGGCGATCTTGGAGCGCTCCACCACCCGCTCCAGCATCGGTGAGTGACCCCCGGGCTGCTGGGACCCCCCCAAAGGGACCAGCCCAGCCTCATGTGCCCCCCCATGTCCCCCCCATAGCGGAGGTGCAGAGCGAGATCGAGCGCATCTTCGAGCTGGCCAAGTCCCTGCAGCTTGTGGTGCTGGACGCCGACACCATCAACCACCCGGCCCAGCTGGCCAAGACCTCCCTGGCACCCATCATCGTCTATGTCAAGGTGTCCTCACCCAAGGTGGGGGGTACCTGCGGGTACGGGGGGGTCCTGGTTGTCCCCCATGATACCACCACGTTCCTCTGCCCCCCCCCCAGGTCCTGCAGCGGCTCATCAAGTCCCGCGGCAAGTCCCAGGTGAAGCATCTCAACGTGCAGATGATGGCAGCCGATAAGCTGGTGCAATGTCCCCCGGTGAGCCGATGGGACCCCCATCACCAGGCCACTCCCAAAGCGGGGGGTCAGGACCCCTGTGACCCCTTTACGTGCCCCCCCCAGGAGCTGTTTGACGTGATCCTGGACGAGAACCAGCTGGAGGACGCCTGCGAGCACTTGGCCGAGTACCTGGAGGTCTATTGGCGCGCCACGCACCACCCTCCGCACGCCGCGCACGCCGCTCCGTCACCCCCGGGGCTGCCGGGGCTGCAGGTACTCCCGGCCCCCCCCCCCGCACCCCGATGCACCCCATTGCAGGGGGGGGGACACCCGCAGCCAGCCCCATCCCTGCCCGCAGAGCCAGCAGCTGCTGGGGGAGCGCGGGGAGCACTCGCCGCTGGAGCACGACAGCCTGATGCCGTCGGACGACGCGGGGGACAACTCGCCTCGGCCGTGGGGGGCCGCATCCCAGCGCGGCTCCCGGCACCTGCAGGAGGAGGAGGAGGAGGAGGAAGAGTACGGGGACCCCTACCCCGACCTGTACCAGCCCCACCGGCACCACAACAGCGGGATGCAGGGCCCCGGCACACCCGAGCGCCAGAGCGAGCGCAACCACGACAGGAACTGGCAGCGCAGCCGGCCCTGGGCCAAGGACAGCTACTAGGGGAGGGCAGGGAATGAGGCGGGGGGGGCCCGGCTGGGAAGCGGCCCCCCCCACCCCCCAGCCCCGCATTGGGGGTGCTCAGACAATCTCCCCCCTCTCGGGGGCCTCCTTGCGCCCGCGCCCCGGGCACGTCTTCAGCCATAAGCACAGGGTGTGGGGGGGGCGATGGGACCCCCCCTGCCCCTTCCCCGGCTCTCGGGGACCGGGGCTCAGCCACACACCTTCTCCCTGCCTCAGTTTCCCCCCCCCATCTGCTGCCATGGACACAGAGGGCCAGGTCATGGGGAGGGGGGGGGACAGGGTGAACAGCACAGACCCAGAGGAAGAAGGGGAAGGTGCCCCCCCCCCGTCCCCCCTCCCAGGCTCAGCCTGTGCCCCCCCTGCATGGGACCCCCGGCACGAGGGGGCCGCACCAGTCGCTTTGCTCTGCACCGAGTCCCCCCCGCCCCGGTCACTGCAGCCAAACCCCCCCACTGGGGATGGGGGGGGGCAGCCAGACCCTGCCCAGGGCCGGGGGGGGAACCCCCTGCCTGCACTCACTGCCCTGTCCCCGTTGTCCCTGTAGCTGCCACCGCACACAGTCCTGTAAATACAGCGCCCCCCCCCCCCCCGGGGGCTGCTCGATGAGACCCCCCCGGGGGCCCTTTGCAGGGAGGGGACGGCGGGGGGGGGGGGGGGCACAGATTTGTTACAATTTCTTTTGTAGAAAGCACTGATTTCCCTGTAACTGGTTTCAGAAACACGAGAGTGCTCCGAGGGCCGTGTCCGTGTGGCCGGGGGGGGACACACACATGGGATGGGGGGGGACAGGGGCAGGGAAAGGGAGAGCACGAGGAGGCACCGTGCAGGACCGGGTTTATTCCTGCAGCCTGGAATTGCAGCTAAAAAACACAAGGAGGGAGGGAACGAAGGGCCTGGAATGGCCCCGATGGGCACCAGCCCTGTCCCAGCAGGAGGAACCGGCCCCCGGAGCCCCACCGGCCACGGGGAGGGTGGGAAGCGGGGCCGGGACAATGGAGGGGCCCTTTGGGACAAGTCTCTGCTGTCGGCAGTCCTGGATGCACCCAGAAGAGCAGCCAAAACGTCCTGGCAGCCCCTGGTGCTGCTGGCAGCAGGGGGGGGGCACACACGTTGTCCCCAAAGGGGGGGCCCGGGCTCAGGCGAAGATGGTTTCCTCCCGCCGCTTCTTGGTGAGGATGGTGCCGGGCTTGTGCTGCGCGTCGGGGTGGTTGGCGAGCTCGGGTGGGCAGGAGGACACAGGGCTCTCCAGGATGGCCTGTTTCAGGTCGTAGAACACGCTCGAGTCCTCCTTGGTGAGGAAGGTGATGGCGACGCCGCTCTTCCCCGCGCGGCCCGTGCGCCCGATGCGGTGGATGTAATCTGAAAGGGGACGGTCAGGCACCCCGTAGCCCCTTCTTGCACCCCACAGCCCCCCCTATAGCACCCCATTGCTCCCCACAACTCACCCTCGATGTTCTTGGCCATGTCGTAGTTGACCACCATGGAGACGTCGTGGATGTCAATGCCGCGTCCGGCCACGTCGGTGGCCACCAGGATGTCCTTGGCCCCGGCCTTCAGGTTGGAGAGGGCGAACTCCCGCTGCTCCTGGCCTTTGCCACCGTGCAGGGTGCAGGCGTTGTACTGCGGGGGGGCAAGGGGGGGTCAGGCAGGGCCTGGAGCCCCCCTGTGGGGTCCCTGTGGACAGGGGGGACACGAAGTGGGGACGATCTGGCCCAAACTCACCCCCATCTTCTCCAGGGACTTGGCCAGCACGTCGCAGCCCTTCTTTTGGTTGACGAAGATGATGATGGGGGGGTCGAAGCCCTGCTCCAGGATGGCCAACAGCTTCTTCCTGTTGTGGAGGAGGCCAATGGAGCTGAGGAGCTTATCCCAGAGCTCCCTCACCCCCCAGTGCCCCCCGAGCACCCCTGAGACCCATCCTCCTGCTCCAGCAGCCCCATCCTCACCTCTTCTCCGACTCGGACATGAGGAAGACCTTCTGCTCCACCCGCTCGTGGGGTTTGCCCGCGGAGCCGATGTAGACCACGGCGGGACGGCGGAGGTAGCTGCGGGCCAAGCGCTCCACGGCTGGCGGCATGGTGGCCGTGAACATGACGGTCTGGGGGGGCACAGGCCACGGAGCGACGGTCCCATGAGGGGCAGGAACGGGGCTGCTGCTCCCTCAGACCCTCTGCTCCCCACGGCAGCACCCACGGCGCTGCCCCTGCCAGCACCCACCTGCCTGTACTTGTGCTTCCCTGACTCAAAGTTGGCCAACATCTTCTCGGGGTCCTCAGCCTCATCCGTGTCTGGTTTCTGGTTGGTGACGGGCATGTGCTCCAGGATCTTCTGCACGTCGGGCTCGAAGCCCATGTCGATCATGCGGTCCGCCTCGTCCAGCACCACGTACGTGCAGCGGCTCAGCACCAGGTACCGGTTCTCCAGCACGTCGATGAGACGTCCCGGGGTGGCGATGACGATCTGGGGGGGGCGGACCGGGGGGGTCGGTGGCCACAGGCTGGGGCTGGGTTGCCCCCAGCTCCCCTCCATGGGGCAGCGCTCACCTCGCAGCCCATACGCAGGCGGAAGCCCTGGTCCTCGCGGGAGATGCCGCCGATCACGGCCACCGTGCGGATGCCCAGAGGTTTCCCAAACTTGATGGTTTCCTCCTCGATCTGCTGGGCCAGCTCGCGGGTGGGGGCCAGGATGATGGCGTAGGGACCCTGGTCCGACTCCTCGATCCTGCGCCACGGGCAGGGCATGGCCACATCACCCCCGGTGCCACGTGTCCCCCCCTGCGCAGTGTCCCCCTGGCCTGCCCCAGGTACGGGCAATCCTGGGCAGGGTGGTGGCTCGTGTCCCCCCCCCCAGCGTGCAGTGCCCCCTGCCCCACGCACCGGTCGATCTTGGGCAGGGTGGTGATCCACACGAGCAGCGGGATGAGGAAAGCCGCCGTTTTGCCGCTCCCGGTCTCAGCCACGCCGATGATATCCCGGTTCTGGAGGCCGATGGGGATGGCCTGGCGCTGGATGGGGGTGGGCTCCTGGCGAGGGCAGCGGAACGTTGGAGAGCAGAATAGCCCCACAAAGCCCTGACCCCCCCCCAAAGCAGCCCCATTGCTCACCTTGTAGCCACACTTGTCAATGACCTCCAGGATGTGGGGCGGGAGGGACGAGTCCTTCCAGGAGCGGATGGGGTTGGGGATCTTGCCCCCCTTGGTGGTGATGCTGTAGTCCTCGCGGAAGATGCGCCAGTCCCTGTCTGTCATCTCATCCAGCTTCTTCTGGGACCAGTGCCGGTCGTCCCAGCGCTGCTTCGCCTCCTTCTTCCGCAGCTTCCGCAGCCGAGCCCTGGGGGGGTGAGGACGGGAATGGGGCTCACCCTGGGGGAAGGCAGGAATCATCCTGCCCCCCACCCGAGCTACACCCCAGCCCAGCAGAGCCCCCTGGCCCCCCCTCAGCACCCTCCCAGCTCACTCCTCCTGCTCCTTCTCCTCCAGTGTCCGCCTCTTCTCCATGAGGTCCCCGTAGAAACGCGACTGTTCCCGTTTCTGCTGCTTCAGGTCGATGCCCGCGATGAAGCCCCGGCCCAGGAGCTGCACTTGGTGCCTCTCCTTATACCTGCAGCAGGGGGTGGGAGCATCAGGGGCTGCCCCACACCCCCGGGGACCCCCCCCAGCCCCAGGACCCCCTCACTCACAGCGGGTTGTAGTCAATGGAGGTGTCCTCCGACGCGTCCCACTCGAACACGAACTTGCGGTCGTTGAGGTGCCGCGTTCGCCTCCGCTTCTTCACCCCCCCCAGGTACCGCTCCTGGGGAGCAGAGGCTCAGTGGGGGGGTTCCCTCCCCTCCCCGGGCCCCCCCAGGGCCACCCCAGACCCACCTTGATGGCGTGAAGCTCTTTGCTCTTGTCCTTCTCCTCGCGGATCTTCTGCCTGCCCTCCTCATCCTCGGTGCCGTTGGTCTCCCGCTCCATGCGCTCCCGGCGCTCCCGACGCTCCCGCTCCTGGGGGTCTTCTGGGGAGCATGGGAAGGGGCTCAGAGCCCAGCACAACCCCCCTTAGGGCTGGGGTGGGGGGGGAGGCTCCAGAGGGTCCTGCCCCAGCCCTTTGCAGCCACCATGGGGATGGCACCCCCTTACCCAGCATCTTCCTCCCCATCTCCTGGAACTGCTTCCTCTTCTTCCTCTCCTCCTCCAGCAGGCGCTGCCGCTCCTCCACCTCCTGCTGCCGCCGCCGCAGCGCCTCGGCCTCCCGCTCCGCCTTGGACAGGAACTTGGGCTGGGACAGAAGGGAAGGGTCACCCCAGGCCTGGATGTGCCCCCCCCTAAACCCCATCCATCCTGTGACAAGGGGGAGGCTTCAGCTCCAGCTCCTACCTTGGCTTCTGCCTCCTCTTCAGCCTTCTTCTTGGCCAGCAGCTCCTCCAAGGACAGCGGCTGCGCCTGTGGATGCGGGATCAGCCCATCAGGAACTCCCAATGAGGACTCTGCCTCGCCGGGGGATTCCCACATTCCCAAAGCCATTCCCAGCGGAGCCCCCTCCTCACCTTCTCCTTCTTCAGGGTGTTCTCCTCCTCCTCCTCTGCCCTGCGTGCATCCCGCTCCTTCCGGGACTTGGAATCCTTCCCCCTGCTCGGGGACAAGCTTCCAGCACAGAACGTGGGATCAGGCACCAGACACAGCCCCGGGGTCCCCACCGACCCCGGGCACGGCCCCGGGGGGGGCAGAGACACCCCAAACACACCCCAAACACACCCGGGGCTCACCTCGAGCGCTTCCTGTCCTTGTCCCGCCGGTGCCCATCCTTCTCCCGCTCCCGCTCCTTCTTGCCCCGGTCCCGGTCGCGCTCTTTGTGCCGCCGATCCCTACGCAGCGGGGCCGTTATGGACCGACCCCGGCCCAAGGCACCCGCCCCTTCGGAGGGCAGCCCCCCCCCACCTCACCTCTCCGCCGACTTGGAGCGGGAGCGGGACCGGGAGCGGCTCCCCCGCCGCCTGTCCCGGGACCGGTGCCGCTTCCTGTCCTTGGGGGGGGAACCTTTGCGGTCCCGGTCGCGGTCCCGGTCGCGGTCCGGGGAGCGAGAGCGCTTCCGCTCCTCCTTGGCGGGGGGGGACGCGTCCCGCTCCTTCTTGTCCGCCAGTTCCCCGGCCATCTGCGGGGACAGCGTCAGAGAACCGGCACCGGGGGGACCGGCACCGGCGAGCTCCGGAGGCCCCGGAAGGGAGCAGGGCCGGGGGGGCTCCGGAGCGCCAGGCCCTGCCCCGGGTACCCGCTATGGGGCTATGGGGCTCCGGTAGCCCCCGGGGCTGCCCTCGCTCCCCCCCCGGCCCCGCTCACCGCCGCCGCCGCTCCGGGCCTCAGCGTCCCGCTGCCGCCGCCATGGGCGCCGCGGGGCACGCTGGGAAGGCGAGGCCGCCTCCGCGCAGGGACTACAACTCCCATCAACCCCCGCGCCCGCCGCGGCCGCAGCACCGCCGCGCCACGCGGGTCCCTCCGCCGGCAGCGCGATACCACCCGCCCCCCCAAATCCCCCCCAGCCCCATCGTGACACCACCCCCCTCCGTGTCCATGTCCCCGGGTCCCCCAGTCCCAGCCTGGAAAGGCCCCTTTTGGGGCTCCCCCCACCCCGGTGAACCCCGACACCCCCCCCCCAAAAGAGGACTCCACTCCCGCTGCACGTCGGTGGGTGTTATATTTCCGATAATAAATAAGCTTTTAATAACACTGACCATGGAACAGAGACATCTCCCCCCCCCCTCCCCCAAGACAGTCCATAAACCAGCCCCCCCCACGCCCCCCACCCCACCGGGGGCAAGCAGCAGATGAGGGATGGGGCAGAGAAGGGGGGCAATAGGGGATGAGTCCATGAATGAACCCCCCCCCGGGTTGGGGGGCTGCCAATCACCCTCCCTAGGGACCCCCCCACACCCATGGCAGCTCCATGGGACTGGTGGGGAAAGCAGGGTGATGGGAGGGCACAGGCGCCCCATTGGCATCGGGGGGGCTCCAGGGCCAACCCCCCGCCCCATCCTGGGGCCTTGGGGCAGGGGGACACTGGGGGGATTGGAGGGTGGGGGGTGTCATTGATGTGTGTCCCCCCCCCTTCACATGATGGAGCAGCTTTTTGCCTTTTCCTTCTTGAAGGTGGAGGAGATGAGCTCGGAGCGGCTGGGGAGGTGCAGGAGTCTCTTGGAGAGGCTGCGGGGGGGGCTCCGGGGGGGCTGCGGGGGGGTTTTGCTGAGGCAGATGCCGGACACGGTCCGGAAGATGCTGTGGACGCTCTTCTCCGAGGTGAAGGCCGAGCACTCCAGGTAACTCTCTGCTCCGAGCTGCTTGGCCGCCGCACAGCCCTGCAACAACCCCTGGTGAGGCCAAACCCCCGATCAGCACCCCAAGACCCACCCCCACAGCCCCCCCCAACCTGCTCATAGGAGATGGGTGCCTGCTTCTGGTGGGAGAGCTCCATGAGGGTGCTCAGGTCCGTCCGGAGGTCTGTCTTGCAGCCGATGAGCAGCACCCGCGTGTTGGGGCAATAGTCCAGGATCTCTGTTTTCCACTGCAGAGTAGGGGGGACACGGGGCTGGTGTCAGTGCAAAGGGACCCCAAAACACCCCCCCCATTCTCCCCATGCCCCCCCCCACCTTCTTGGCCGCGCTGTCCAGGGTCTCGGGGCGGCTGATGTCGAAGCAGAGCAGGACAGCATCCGAGTCGCTGTAGCAGAGGGGACGCACATTGTCGTAGTAGGGAGAACCTGGGTGGAAAAGGGGGTGTCACCGCACAGCACCCCCATAAAGGGCCCTGGAGGTGTTTGCAAAAGGTCGCAGTCCCCCTTTGCTTGGGGCTGGGGGGGGGGGGGGCACACGCAGCTCTAACCTCCCCCCCAAAGCACCACCTCCGCTCCCCGCAGCCCATCAGCGATGGGAAATGGATCCCGTGGTGTTTATGTAACAACCGCCCCCCCCATGCTGGGGAGCCCCATCAGCAGCACCGGGTCTTGGGGGGCAGCGGGGCATGGTGGGGGGCGCTGCCACCCCCATGGGGTCCCCAGGGAGCCGGAGCCACCGGCACCACCGCAAAGACCACAGGGAAGGCAGCACAGGGCGGCGCGGGGGCAATGGGGCGCCCCTGTGGGTATTGGGGTGCCCGGGGTGCCCCCCCCATCGCCACCCCCCGACCCCGAAGGGCCTCGGAGGGGGTTTTGCAGCCCAGACGCTCCGTGCGTGGAATAGCAAAGAGGCTGCGCCAGCGCATCGCCATAGCAACGCGGGGACCGCGGGTGGCGGGGACCCCCCCTCGGGCGGGGGGGACACTGCAGCACCCGGGAAGGGCTGTCCCGGCCCCCCCAGCGCCGCGGGGAGGGGCAGTTCCGGGGCTCCCCGTTACCCCCCCCATTCACAGCCAGCCCCGCAGGGACCCAGCACCCCAATATCCAACAGGGGGGGCTCATAGGGATGGGGGGACCCCTCTAGGAAGGGGGTCAGCCCCGTGTCACCCCCATAGGGCCGGTCCTCGGGGGCTCCCTGGTAGCTCCTCAAACCAGCCCCCCCCACTGCAGGGCTCCCTCTGCTGCAGCCCCCCCAAAGCCCAGGCCTGCCCCCTCCCGTCCCCATAGACCCCAAACCACCTTCCCTCGCTAACTCCCTCCCACCATCAAGCCCCACCGGGGCCAGCGCTGCCCCCGCCGCGGTACCGGAGGGACCCCCGTACATGCACTCCCCGGTACCGGAGGGACCCCCCCCCCCGCCAGTGCATTGACCCCGGTACCGGAGGTGTCCCAGAGGCTCAGCTCCACCCGTTGCTCCTCGCTGGCCAGACACGCTGTGTAGTTCTCAAACACGGTGGGCACGTACGTCTGTAACGGCACCGAGAGCGTCAGCGCCCGGTCCCGGTCCCGGTCCCGCTGCCGGTCCCCGGTGCCGGTCCCGGCTCACCTCGGGATAGCAGTCCTTGGCCAGCACCTGCAGCATGGCCGTTTTACCGCACTGCACATCGCCCACCAGCACCAGCTTGCAGCGGACCGGGGCGGCCGGTACCGGCCTCCGCTCCCGCATGGCCGCGGCGCGGAGGCCTCCCCCAACAGCGCCCACCCGCCCGCCGGCCCTGCGCCCCGCCGCCGCAGCGCCCTTATATAAGCCGCCGCCGCCGAGTCCCGCCCACGGCGGCGGCCGGTAGCCAATCACCGTGGCGACCCCCAGCTCGTCAACCAATGGCGGAGAGGCGGGGGCGTGCCTGGACCCGCTCCTCCAAGCCAGGGGGCGCCTCGCCCGGCTGACGGCGGAAGCGGGGCTTTGCTCCCGCCCCAAGCCGGAAGTGGCGGTTGCTAGGAGACCGGTGGGACGCCGGTGGGTGCCGTGGGGCGCGCTCGGTACCGGGGGGGGGGGCCGGAGGGACCCCAAGGTTGGGGGGGGGGTGTCAGGGGGACCCCAATGGGGAGGAGATGGTGGTACAGCGGTAACGGGGCCGGGACACCCCCCCCCCCGCCTCACTCCGTGTGCCCGGGCACAGCCGCCATGGCCGCGAAGCGCCGCTCCGGGGCTGGAGCCCCCATGGCGGCGGAGGACGAGCTGCTGCTGCTGCAGAGCCAGGCGCTGGCCGAGGAGGAGGCGGCCAAGAGGAAGCGGGAGATACTCACCCGGTTCCTGAAGGTACATGGGGGGCTATGGGGGGCTATGGGGGGGGCAGCGCGTTCCCCCCCCCAGCCCCGGCCCGCCCCGCTCACGGCCCGCCCCGCGCAGGACAAGGTGGCCAAGGAGGGGCAGAGCAGCGCCCTGAGCCTGCACAAGCTCCACGCGCAGTGGAGGGTGGTGCTGCGGGAGGCCAAGGCCGAGGAGCTGCGCCGGGACGTGCACGTCCTGAGCCGGACCTTCGCGCGGGTCATGGACTGCAAGGACAGCGCCATCGAGGTGAGCGCGGGGCCGGGGGGGGCAGCACCGGGACACCCCCCCCCCCCCCGCTGTGTGTGACACCCCCAAGCCCGGCAGTCCCTGGCCGCAGACCTGGAGGAGGCGGAGGAGCAGCACGCCCGAGCCCTGCGCAGCCACTTGTTCAACGTGGACCGGCTGCTGCAGCTCCAGCGCTGCCGCCTGGCGTGCCTGCAGGACGGCTACAGCGCCCAGCTCCAGGCCCTGCAGGCTGCCTTTGAGGAGGAGAGGTGCGGCAGGGACACCCGCTGGCTGCCCTGTGCTGGTGCTGAGCACCCCGCTGCGGCCACCCCCTGCCAGCGGCTCCCTTGTGTTTCCCGCAGGAGAACCATCGTGGAGCAGCACGAGCGGGAAAGCTGCTACCTGCAGGACATGGCGCTGGCCACGGAGCAGAACCAGGCCAAGAACGACATGGAGATCACGCTGAAATTCCAGAGTTCCCGGGATGACATCAAAAACGAGGCAGGGGCAGGAGGAGGAACCGGCCGGGAGCCTTCGAGGGCTCTGAGGTTTGGGAGGCGGCGGCTCACCCGCGCTGTGCTGTCCCCAGAGCCTGCAGGAGAAGCAGTACACCCGCCTGCAGCTAGGGGGGAAGCTGGAGGAGCTCTGGAAGCAGGTCCGACGCGCCGTGCAGGGCTACGCCGAGGCCACCGAGCGGCAGCGGGTGGCTTTTGAGGCGCTGAAGCAGAAGGACGAGAAGAGCTCCAGGGAGGTCGAGGCGCAGACGAAGAAGCTGCAGAAGCTGCAGGTTGCGGCGGGGCGCAGGGGAGGCCGTGGGGGCGCTGGTGGCCCCGGCCCCATCCTCATGGCCCCGTCCCTCATGCCCCGACTGTCCCCAGGACTCGATCGCAGCCATCAAGAGCCGACTCGTGGCTCTTCTCCGGGAGAGCGAGGAGCAGAACCGGCGCATGAGGGAGGAGAAGGAAAAGGTTCTCGGGGAGCTCCGGGAGCTCAAGGCTGAGATGAGCCAGATGGGGGCCGAGGCCCACGACAGCCTCCTCAGGCTCACCTTGCAGAGCGGTGCTGCCCTCAAGGCGCTGGCGCGGGTGGTGGAGAAGGTGAGAGGTGCTGGGAGCCCCGTGGGGAGGGAATTCCACCTTCCCACCCCTCGCTGCCCTCTCCCGCATCCCCCCCCAGGCGCAGCGCATCCTGCGCCTGGCCGAGATGTGCCGCAGGATGGAGACGGAGGAGGAGAAGGTGCTGCCCTTCTACCCGTCCTCGCTGGAGGAGGAGGAGCAGGAAGATGCCCAGCGGGTCCTCCAGGAGACACCGGTGGAGCCGCTGGCCTGGGTGAGGAGCCGGAGCGGGCGAGGGGCGGGATCCGGGCTCGGGAATGGCACATGGCCAGGCTGGGGACCCCCTACCCGGCCTCTCGCCCAGGCCGTGCGGGACTCCGTGGGGCTGGAGCGCTTCTGGCAGCGGTTCAACAAGGCGAAGCTGGAGGAGCAGGCGCTGGAGCGGCAGAGGGCGGCGCTGAGCCGCAGGAACCGGCGCCTGCGGGACCTGCTCCGGCAGTACCTGGCCGGGATCTCCATCACGCAGGAGGTGCTGAGCGAGCCCAACCCGCTCCTCGCCGTCAGGCACAAGAGCTGCGTCCCCAGGGCCGTGCCCCGCACCGGCGGTGACTGTGCTGCGCACCCCAAGACCCTCCCGCACCCCATCCATGGCTCCAGCAGCACTGCCTGAGAGCCCGCCACTGCAGCGGCTGGCACTGGCAGGAGGTGCCATAAAGGAGCTAAATTGCACCCAAAACTGTGCTCCGGGGTCTTATTTCGGGGACGCTGTGGGTCTGTCACCTCCCACTTGTGTCTGAGGTGTCTCTGCCCCACGGAGCCGAACGGAGCAGCCACGGAGGAGCCACCGGTGTCCAGGGAAAGGCTTTATTTCTTTTTGGCTTTGTTCTTCTTCTCTTCCTTCATCTTCTTCTTGGAGAGCCTGGAGCTGCTGGCCTTGCGGTAGAGGTGGCACCCGATGAGCCCCAGCAGCGCCGGCACCAGCCCCAGGCACAGCAGCGGCACCACCTTGTTCAGCACCTTCTGCCAGTAACCGGCACGGGACAGAGCCACCAGCTCCACCTCGAACCGCAGCACCGCGTCCCCTGCCACGGGGGGCACAGAGCGTCAGTGGGGCTGGCGGGGACCCCCTCGGGCACCCCGGGGGGCTGTGCTTACCTGGGATGGAGGGGGGGGACCCCCGCTTGCCGTAGGCCAGATGAGGGGGGATGATGACTCTCCGCTTCTCCCTGCCGCGGTGAGACACCGTTGGTGCCCTGTGGGGCTGGACCCACACCCCGAGTGGCCTTGGGGACACCCCCTTGTGCCCCTCGCCCAGCTTACCCCACACACATGTCCAGCAGGCTCTGCTCCAGGCCTGTGAGGAATGACAGGTAAAGGGGTGAGCAGGGGTGGCCTAGGGCACCCCGAAGCCCCACTGGGCACGGCCAGTGGCCCCCCCAGGGTCCCCCCCCGTGCTCACCGGGGATGACCTGGCGCTTGCCCAGCTCCACCTGGAGCGGGTCCCGGCTCAGCGAGGTGTCAATGATGCGGCCATCGTCCTCCAGGCTGCCCTGCGGGGACACCGGCACCGTCACCGGCAACGGCGCCGGCTCCCAGGTCCCTGCGTTGTCCCACTGCCACTCCAGTGCTGTTCCCGTTGTCCTCCCCAGGACAACGCTGATCCTGGGGCCATCCCCATGCCCACCCCAGTGCCACCCCCATGCCCACCCCAGTGCCATCCCCATGCCCGTCCCAGGGCATGGACCCTGGGGCTGTCACCGTGCTTGTCCCAGTACCGTCCCCATGCCCACCCCAATGCCATCCTCACGCCTGCTCCTGTACCTCCCCGGTCCCTCCCCCATGCCCGCCCCGGTCCCACCCCGGTCCCTCCCCGGTGAACCCCCGCCGGTGCCGGTGCCGCCCCCCCGCCCGGCGCAGCGCTGTGCTGACGTGTTCCTGCCGCCGCGCACCGTGTAGTGGATGTGCACCGTGTCCCCCGGCGCCGACAGCTCCGTGCAGCCCTCGGGGGGGGCCACCTGCAACGGGGGGGGGTCACGGGGGACCGGGACGGAGACACCCCAACTTCGGGGTCCGCGGACCCCGCTCCGTGCCCCCCGAGCGCCCCGTGAGCCGCACTCCCCTCTCCGGACGCCCCGTCCCCCCGGTGCCCCCCGCGCTCCCCGGACAACCACGTCCCTCCGGTGCTCCCGTCCCCCACCGCGCCATCGGGGTCTCCCTCTCCGGCCCTGTCCGAGGGGGCCGCCGGGGGTTCCCGTCCGGTGCTCCCCGCTCAGCCCCGCCTTCCCCGCTCCCCTCCCCGTTCCCGCGGAGCTCACGAGTGTCTCCAGCCGCAGGTCCCGGGCACCGGTTTCGGTTTCGCTCTCGGCGGCTCGGGCTGGCGGCGGCAGCAGCAGCACCAGCAGCAGCAGCGCGGCGGGGGTCGGCATGGCCGGGCTGGCGGCGGCGGCGGCGGCAGCGGCACCGGGACCGCCCCGTCCGGCCCCCGGGCTCACCCCGGGCCCCGCCTCCCCCCTCGGGACCGCCCCCCCGGCACCGGGACCGGTCCGCTGGACAAGCAACGAGCCCCGGTGGGGACGGAGCGGAGGGATCCCGGTGCGGCCACCCCTCCGGTGTCCGGGGACACGCGTCCGTCCGTGCTCCGGTGCCACCCATCCCGGGCTGCCACTGGGCATCGGTCTCTGCCCGGGGACTGTCCCCGCTGAGCGGGGCGGGGGGCCTCGTCCCGGGGCACCGGCGGCGGCGGGACTCGGTACCAGCAGGCGGCAGCAGAGCCCGGAGGAACCGGCACCAAGCGGGGTCAGGACCCTTTCCCAGCTCCTATGGGTGCAGAGCGCCCCTTCTCCCGGCCCCCAGCGCCCTTCGCAGCCCCCGGCAGTGCGGGACAGGGGAAGCCGAGCCCCGCAGCGGGCCCTGCATGGGGGGGGCCCCAAACCCCTGCCCCTGGGGGTCACCAGCAGAGCCCTGGGGAACACGGGAGCAGCCCCTCTCAGAGGGGTGATGCCGGGACATGGGGGGCAGCCCGGTTCCCTCGCCCTGTGCCGGTGCTGACAGCGGCCCCGTTGCGGCGGTGCCGGCGCAGGCCCCGGTGCAGCTCCCGGACGACGGCATCGGCACGCCGGCCCCACCGGCGCACCCACATACCAGCCCCGGTTGCCGAGAGGTGGCGAAGCCGCACTGGCGGCGGGGGGACGGGGCACTAATGGGATTAGGGCCACCGGGTCAGCGCCGCGCTGGCCGCCACCACACAAAGCCACCGGTGGGAACCGGCTCCGCGGCTCCCGGCACCCCGAGGAACCCCGGGCACCGGCCCCCCCGTGCAGGGGGAACCCCGACGTGGCAGCACCGGCACCACCAGCACCAACCCGAAGGGGACACAGGGATGGGGACAGCACAAGGGGGTGACACCGGGGGGGGGCTGAGCCCCACTCGCGCCCATCCCGGTGCTGGCACCGTCCCCACGCCCCGGCTGGGATTAGCACTAATGGGATTTACCATTTCATCCAATATTCCCCTAAGGATGAGCCTGGGAAGGGGGGAGCCTCCCCCCCAAACCCCCCTCTCGCCCTGTTAAGCTCTTTCTAATTAAACCCAACCCGGGGCTGTCCATCACCATCCCCTCCCCGGACCCCCGCGCCGGGGGGGGGGCTGTGGAAGAAGAGCCACGGGGCAGCCCTACATAAAACATGTTTAATATCCAAGGGGGGGCCGGGGGTCACCCACCGTCTCAGGCACAGGGAGGGGGGGCCGGGAGGGGGGTACACACGTCCCTGGACGGGGCAGAGCCGCAGCGACACGTCACACCAAGCACAGACCGGGGGTATAAATACGGTGCTGGGGGGGGGTACAGAATGGGGCCATCCGTCCATCTGTCCGTGAGGGGCTGGGACATACAATCACGATGCTGGCACAGGGATGGGGTGCAGGGGAGGAGACCTGCCTCGAAGTGACATGGAGGGGGGCCGGGGACGGGTGGGACCCCCGGGGGGGGGGGGAACGTGGGGCCGGGAGGGGGTGTTGGGGGGGAGTGGGGTGTGTGTATGGTCCCAAATGCCCTCTGCGGCCCCGCAGCCCCCACATTTGGTCCAGAGGAAGGGAAGGGGACATGCACAGGGATGGGGTACCCCAGTGTGACCCCCACCCCGGGCAGGGCAGCACCGAGACAGCCCCCAGCCCCCGTGTTCCCCCCCCCAGGTACGTTCTATAGAGCTGTATTTCCACGCACGCACACACGAGATCCGAGGGGAGACCCCAAAACAAGGCGGAAAAAGACCCCCACAGCAACCGGTGCCAGAAGAGAAAGCAAAACCCAACCGGGGCGGGGATGGGGGGTTCCGGGGGGGGGCCCCGGGGACACGGGGCGGGGTGGCCGGTGGCCGCCCGCTCACTTCTTGTTCTTGAGCTGGTTGGCGAGCCAGTCGAGGCCCTCGTAGAGCCCGTCCCCGCTGGTGGCGCAGGTCGCTTGGATGTACCAGTTACGGTGGCGCAGGGAGTGCAGCCCCAGCTTGTCCGTGATCTCCGCCGCGTTCATGGCGTTGGGCAGGTCCTGAGGGGAGAGATGGGGCTGTCACAGGGACCCCCACACCAGCCCCAACACCCCGGGGATGGGCACAGTGCAGCCACAGGGACCCGCACACCAGCCCCGACACCCTGGGGATGGGCACAGGTACCCAAACACCAGCTCCGACACGCCGGGGATAGGCACAGTGCAGCCACAGGGACCCACACACCAGCCCCGACACCCCGGGGATAGGCACAGTGCAGCCACAGGGACCCGCACACCAGCTCCGACACCCCGGGGATGGGCACAGGTACCCAGACACCAGCCCTGACACCCCGGGGATGGGCACAGTGCAGCCACAGGGACCCACACACCAGCCCTGACACCCCGGGGATGGGCACAGGTACCAAGACACCAGCCCCGATACCCCGGGGATGGGCACGGTGCTGCTGTGGGTACCCACACACCAGCCCCGGCACTGCAGGGATGGGCACGGTGCTGCCACAAGCACCCACACACCAGCCCCGACACCCCGGGGATGGGCACGGTGCTGCCACAGGCACCCAGACACCAGCCCCGACACCCTGGGGATGGTCCCAGCCCCACCTGCTTGTTGGCGAAGACGAGGAGGACGGCGTCCCGCAGCTCATCCTCCGCCAGCATCCGCATGAGCTCCTCGCGCGCCTCATTCACTCGCTCCCGGTCGTTACTGTCCACCACGAAGATGAGCCCTGGGGACGGTGACTGGGCGCTGCTGGGAGCGCAGGACCCTCGGCCCCACGGTCACCCCCGTCCCCGGTGACCGTGTTCCCCCTTCTCCGTGTCCCCAGCGGGCACCTACCCTGGGTGTTTTGGAAGTAATGCCTCCAGAGGGGCCGGATCTTGTCCTGCCCACCCACATCCCACACAGTGAAGCTGATGTTCTTGTACTCCACCGTCTCCACATTGAACCCTGCAAGGAGCAACAGCAGCGGGAAACTGAGGCACATAGGGCCACGAGCCCTCTCCCAAGGAGCCCTGATGGGGAGGGGTCTGTGGCCGGTGCCCCCCCAGCCCTGACTCTGCTCACCTATGGTGGGGATGGTGGTGACAATCTCCCCCAGCTTCAGCTTGTAGAGGATGGTGGTCTTCCCAGCGGCATCCAGCCCCACCATCAGGATCCGCATCTCCTTCTTCCCAATGAGGCTCTTCAGCAGGTTCCCGAAGATGTTGCCCATGGTGACGGCGGCGCTGGCTCCGTCCACAGGCGAGGCCGGATCCTGCGGGGGCACAGGGCTGAGATGGGGGGGACCCTCAAAACACGGGGGGAGGGGGTGCAGGCATGGGGGACACCCATGTGTGGGATAGGAACCTGGGGCCATGGGGCTGCCCCTATGTATAGCTCTAATATGGGGGGACCGAGCTGGGGGTGCCCCCCCCGCGCTGCACCCTACAAGGGCCAGGCCAAGGCGCTGCACTGGGGGAAACTGAGGCACGGACCCCAGTGCCTCTTTGGGGGGGGGGGCACAACTGCACGACCCCCCAACCCCGACGCCCCCCCGCGCTGCAGCCCCCCCGCTCCGCAGAGGGCCCCTCCCGCCCATGAGCTGCTGCCGCCCCCGGGGCCCCCCCCCGACCGCAGCACCCCCCCCGCTCCACTGCGCCCCTCCAACGCACCCCCATTGGCTCGCACCGCCCCCCCAAACCACCGCCCCCCCCCCGCCGCATCGCCCCCCGGCGCGGACCCGCGCCCCTCCCGCCGCACCGCATCGCCCCCCGGTGCGATGCCCGCACCCCCCCCGGGGCTCCGCACCCCCAAACCCCGCCGCATCCCCCCCCGCCGCACCGTGCAGAGCCCCCCCGCCCCCCCGCAGCGCACCCGCCGATGTGCCGCGCCCCGGACCCCCCCCCCCAACCTCAGTTCTCCCCCCTCCAACCTGGTGCCGGTGCCGGTACCGGTGGCTCCCCCCGCCCGCAGCTGACTCTGCACCGCTCCCGCCGCCGGAAGCGGAGGCCCGATCGCGCCGATCTCGCGAGAGCGCCCGGTGCCCCCCCCACTCCTCCTTCCCCCCCCCCCCCCGCCCTCCGCTTCCCGCCCCCCCCCCGCACCGGGCCCGGGGGGGCGCGCGGGAAAAGGGGGGGGCGCCGAGCTCGCGAGAGCCGCGAGCCGTTTCCATGGCAGCGGCTGCAGCAGTGCGGGGGGGGGGATGCACCGGGAGGGGGGAACGGGGGGGGTGTCCCCGGTGACACCCCAGCCTGGTATGAGCACCGGGGGGCAGACTCCCGTCGTGGGGGGGGGCGTGCCCCGTGCTTCAAGGGGGGGGGCAGCACCCCGATAACGGCACTGGGGAGACAGGGATGCGCCCCCCGCACGGGTGCCCGGGACCGGCGGTATCGAGGCCGCCCCGGTGCTCACGGGCCGGGCGGGGGCTGTCAGCGGGCGCGGGGCTGCCCCGCTCTCCGTCCGTCCCGTGCTCGGTGCGTCGGGACGGGACTCGTGCCCCACGGCCCTGCCTTCCCGTCCCGGACTAGCACCGGCAGCACCGGCCGCCCCGACGGCTGCGGGAGCCGCCGCGCGTTCCCGCGGACACCCCGGGGCTCGGGGGGGGATCCCGAACATCGTTCCCTCCGTCCTGGGGCCGCCGCTGGAGGGGATGGGAGGAACAGGGGAGCGGGGACCCCCGGGAGGGTCCCGCGATGGAGCTGGGGGGGGATGTTTGGGCCCCGCCGCTGGTGGCACGGCCCCGGGCAGGGCCCTCCCGGCCGCGCCCCGGGGCCTCCCCGCGGCCGCTGACCTCAGCCCCGGGAGCCCCGACGGGGCGGCGGCCCGAGGGCGCGGACACGGCCCGGCCCGGCCGGGAACCGGGGCGGGGGGGAGTGTGCGGGAGCCGCCGGCCTGGAGCAGACCCCGGGTCGGGGGAGGGGTGAGGGGGGGTCCCCGGTGCGAGACCCCCCCCCGCTGCCAGCCCAGGCTTTGTCCGCCCTTGAATTGAAATGGAGAGCGGCGGCCCCGGGCCGTGACGGGCGAGCGGGGCTAATCCGGCCCCGCATGACTGGTCCGGGGAAACCGCTGCGGGGGGATTACCCCACACACACCCCGCCACGACGGGGGGGCTCAGCTCAGCACCCCCCACCCCTCCGGCCCCGCACCGGGGAGTTCGCACCGGGCGGGCAGCGGCAGGGTCGACGCTTCGTCCTTACCGATACGCGCGGGCACCCGCGGTCCGGGTCCCCCCACTCCGTCCCCCTCCATCCCTTCATTCCTCCCGCCGACACCCGCCCAGTGCCCCGGGGCACGGAGCTGCACATGCTGTGGGCGCCCACGGCCACTTTCACGGGGGTCCGGGTTGCAGAACCGGCCGTCGGGCCCCGTCCGCAACCAGCCCGGCCCGGGACAGCCCGTCCCGAGCGGCCAGAGGTAGCGGCCGCCGCGTCGCGCCGGGCACGGACCGGGACAGGAGGAGACCGGGACGGGAGAGGGGTCCGGGCGCTCCGGACCGGCACCAGCGACCGGCGTTGCCCCGACCGTCCCGCTCCCCGGGGGTTGCTTGCGTCCTGTCCCCTCATCCCAAACCCGGCTGTGCCGGCGCGGCGGCCTCCGGCTGTCCAGAGCCTCTTCCCACCCCGTGCGCCCGGGGCTATCCCGGGAGATCCCGTCACTCCACTCCCCCGTGCGCCCCGGGCTGCCCCGGGGGATCCCGGGCTATCCCCGGCCCCCGCTCCCTCCGTGCGCTCGGCGCTGTCCCGGCCCGTCCTGGGCTATTCCGGGACCTGCTGCTCCTTGCGCAGGGACCTGTCCCGGGCTCCCCTCGCCGGTGCCGGTGCGTGGAGAGGACGGGGGGCGGCAGCCGGGTGTCCCCCTCCCCGACCCACCGGCCGCGCTCTGGGCACGGGGCCGGGGCGCAGCCACCCGCCGGGCTAATCCGGGCCGTGACGGACAGGCCCGGCGCCGCCGCTCCGGCCGCCCCATAAGAGGTGCCGCGGCCCCGCCGCTCCCCATTGTTAGGGCGAGGACGCGGGGAGGCCCCGTTCGGCGGGACCGGCCCACGGGGACCCTCCGCACCGCCCCTATAAGAGGGAAGGGGCTGAAGATGCTCCCGGGTGCTGAGCGCTGCGCACCCGCCGCGCCGAGCCGAGTCCAGCCGCGCCGTCTCCCCGGGGAGCCGCCGGGCACCGCGCACGGACCGCCAGGCACCGGTACCGGGCACCGGGCACCGCGCACGGAACCCCCTGACGCCGCGCTCCAGGGACCGGGCAGGGAGCTCTGGGCACCGCACCCCCGACGCCGCGCCCCGGGCACCGGCTGCACCCCGGTGCCGGTGCCGGTGCCAGCGCTCCCCGCGTCCCCCCTCAGCCGCCCGCAGCGGAGCCGCCCGCCCTCCCCGCGCCCCGCGCGTCCGGAAACACGCGTGGATGTAGCGGCCGGGCCGGGGGCTCCGCGGCACCATAAATACCCCGGCGGCCGCTCGCCCGCGCACTCTGCCGGGTCTCCCGGTGCCGGAGCCATGCGAGCCGCCGCGCTGGGGCTGGCGCTCCGGGCGCTCTGGGCGCTGGCCCTCTCC
This sequence comes from Strigops habroptila, assembly GCF_004027225.2. Classification (NCBI taxonomy): domain Eukaryota; kingdom Metazoa; phylum Chordata; class Aves; order Psittaciformes; family Psittacidae; genus Strigops; species Strigops habroptila. The sequence continues at coordinate 154,903 of NC_044299.2, read as the reverse complement.
TCCCTCTCCAACACGCTGGCGGTGAACAACAGCGGGCGGTGGTGGTGAGTCCGCCGGTACCGGCAACAGCACCGGCACCGGGGAGGGGGGACGGAGCGGGGCTTGGCACCGGCACGGCGGCGGCTGCCCCGTAACCAGGGATGGGGCGCGCAGGTGCGACCGGGGGGGGGACCAACGGGGTGACCCCCGGCTGTGGGGCGGAGGATGCTCTGGTAGCGGATCAGAGGAGAGGGTTGAGGCGAGGAGCGGGATGCCGGTGCTCACCGTCCCCTCCTGTGCCTCAGGGGCATCATCAACGTGGCCTCGTCCACCAACCTGCTGACGGACTCCAAGAACGTGCAGCTGGTGCTGGACCCCAGCCTGCAGCTGCTGAGCCGCAAGCAGCGCAAGCTGATCCGCCAGAACCCCGGCATCCTGCACAGCGTCAGCTCCGGCCTCCAGACCGCCATCAAGGAGTGCAAGTGGCAGTTCCGCAACCGCCGCTGGAACTGCCCCACCTCGCAGGGCCCCAACATCTTCGGCAAGATCGTTAACCGGGGTGAGGCCACGGGACGGCGGGAGGCGGCGCGGGGCTGCCCGGACCCCCCCCGCGGCACCCCCGAGCCGGGATGCTTGGCAAAGCGCCCCTGGTTCACCACGGGGCATCGCCAGCTCCCAGCCTCTCAGCACCCCGTTGTGGCTGCGGGTTGGGGGTGCCGGTGGGTGCCCCCTCTTCATCCCAACAGCACCCTGAGGCCCCGCTCTCCTCCGCAGGCTGCCGGGAGACGGCGTTCATCTTCGCCATCACCAGCGCCGGTGTCACGCACTCGGTGGCACGGTCCTGCTCGGAGGGTTCCATCGAGTCCTGCACTTGTGACTACCGGCGCCGCGGGCCCGGGGGGCCCGACTGGCACTGGGGGGGCTGCAGCGACAACATCGACTTCGGGCGCCTCTTTGGGAGGGAGTTTGTGGACTCCAGTGAGAAGGGCCGAGACCTGCGATTCCTCATGAACCTGCACAACAACGAGGCCGGGCGCATGGTGAGGGCACAGGGAGGCTGCGGGCAGCACTGGAGCGGGGGGGGGGGACGGCCACCGAGACCCCTACCCTGTCCCCGCGCATGCATTGGGAACTGTTAGAGTGGGATTTCCCGCCTGGCTTTGGGCAGGCTGAGCATGATGCGATGCTGCTGGGCAGTGGGGATGCCGGAGCTAACGGTGCCCCATGTCCCCCCCTTCCTCTTGCAGACGGTCTTCTCCGAGATGCGCCAGGAGTGCAAGTGCCACGGCATGTCGGGCTCCTGCACCGTGCGCACGTGCTGGATGCGGCTGCCGACCTTCCGCGCCGTCGGCGACGTCCTGAAGGACCGCTTCGACGGCGCTTCCCGCGTCATCTACGGCAACAAGGGCAGCAACCGGGCGTCACGCGTGGAGCTGCATCACCTGGAGCCCGAGAACCCGGCCCACAAACCCCCCTCGCCCCACGACCTCGTCTACTTTGAGAAGTCGCCCAATTTCTGCACCTACAGCGGGAAGACGGGGACGGCGGGGACAGCCGGGAGGTTCTGCAACAGCTCCTCGCCGGGGCTGGATGGGTGCGAGCTGCTGTGCTGCGGGCGCGGGTACCGCACACGCACCCAGCGCGTCACCGAGCGCTGCAACTGCACCTTCCACTGGTGCTGTCACGTCAGCTGCCTCAACTGCACCAACACGCAGGTGCTGCACGAGTGCTTGTGAACCCCCCCCCAACCGGGACCACCCTGCACCGGCCCTGGAGGGGGTCTGTGCCACCCCCCATGACGGGTGTCCGGTTGGATTGAAGGCACCCATGGGTGCGCGAGTGGCTGCGCCTCGGGGATCCACTGCGGCCTGGCCTGGCCTGGCCCACCCTGGGGCCAGCAGCCGGGCTGAGGGGGCTCGGTGCCACCACGCACCGTCCCGACCACCCCCATCCCCTTCTCACTGTAAATACAATATTTATTGTGGATGGTTTGATGCCGCCCCCTCCCCCCCCCCACTCCCCGCTTTGCTGGCCCCAGGCCCTGTTTTTTTATAATGAAAGATAATAATAATTAATAATAATAATTAATAATAATAATGCTTTGTTCCAGGTTTCACTGATAGCCTTTAGAGAAGAATAAAGGATATATTTTTATCAGTCCTGTGCTGGTTCATTTCTGGTGGCTGAGGAAGGGAGGGGATGAGCAATGTCCCCCTGTCCCCCAAACTGTGTGGCTGTACACCAGCCCCTACTGCCCACGTCCATCCCCTCTGTCCATCCATCACCTCTGCATCCACTGTCTCTCCATCCTTCTCCTCCTTTCCTCTCCTCTCTCCTCCACTCCGTCATCCCCATCCCCTTCTTCCTCCCGCTGTGTCCGTCTCCAGCCCCAGCCATCCCCGCCGCCACTCCCGGCCTGGGCGTCCGTCCCCATGGCCGGGGCGCCCATCACCATGGCTCCTGGGCTGCGGTATCTCCAGCACTGGAATTTGCCGGGGCGTCGGGGCTGGTGCCGCCAGGGCCGGGCGCTGGGATCGGCCACGGGAGGTACAAGGCAGCAGACAGGGAATGAGCATCGTCCATCACCGCTCCCGGCCGGCGCTGACGGCTCCCCTCGGCTCTGGGGGAGGAGGGGGGCCGGGGAGGGCACCGGGGTTATGGGGGCCGGGGCCAGGGGGCCGGGACCGGCCACTGGCCCCACACGCAGCCCCACACTTGTGCGTGGGGTCTGGCTGCAGCTGGAGAAAGGCCGTGGCAAAGGTGGGTGCAGCTCAGCAGCTGGCAGGTGCCCTGGTGGCATGGGCATCCCACCGGGATGGGTATCCCATTGGGGTGGGTATCCCACCGGGGTGAAAGTCCCACTGAGATGGGCATCCCACCAGGATGGGCATCCTCCTGGGATGGATTTTCCCTTGGGATAAGCATCCCACAGTGGTGAGCATAGACCCAGGATGGACATCCCTGGGAAGGGCTTTCCTGCGGGACAAGATTCCCACTGGGATGGGTATCCCGTCGGGGTTGGCATTCCCTGTGGCCGGTGCAGGGCTCACACAACGCACTCTGCCCCCTAACTCCACACCTTGGGGCCAGGCTGTAACCTCCCTCCCCACATCCGGCACGGGGCCACGGTGACATCCAGCCCCAGAGACCCTCAGTGCCCACCTGCAGTGGGGGGGTCCCCGCAGCCCCGGAGCTGGGAACATCGTGGGGCGGCATCAAAGGCTGTGGAATGACGCTGCCACCACCAGAAATATCCCCCGGAGCCGATAGTGGAAAAGTTGATGGTTTAGACCCAAGAGAAGGGGAAAATAACCCCCGGGGGCCCCCGCTGTCCACGCCGAGGTAAAAACACAGCCTGGCGTGGTGGAAGAGCAGAAAGAACTGCGAGGAAAAGCGACTGGAAAGGAACACATCCCGAAATAACTCTGGGAGCATCTCCCGCCTGCCGGGAGTTATCTGCCTGCTAAATTCTGCACACGCACAGGGCATGAAAATAGCCTGTTTTCCTGCGGTAGGGAGTCAGGAATATAGATAATGACATTCTTATAAGTCACCTCTGTTACTCAGCTTTTCCTGCTTGCCGGTGACCGCCGGGCACCGCCGCGACCCCCGGCCTGGGGCACCCCGGCCATGGGGGGGGGCACCGGCTGCAGGGTCCGGACCTCCCCGGCGCGGACACATCCACCCGGCGCTGGAAATAGCCGCTGCCGCAGCGGCGGGGCCGGAGCAGGGCCAGGGAGAGGGACAGGGACAGGGCGGTCCCGCCCCGCGTCAGCCCGTCACATCTGGGAAGCCGGGGAACAGCTGGATGGTGGCCACAAGCTGGGCCTGATGTGGGGTGGGAAGGGCTGGGGCATGGGGGGGTTCCGTGCAGGGGTGTGGGACAGAGGGATGGAGTCATTCCCAGAGGTGCAGCACAGAGGGATGGGATGGTGCCCCCAGACTCAGGACAGAAGGGCAGGGTGGCGCACAGAAGTGCAGGACAGATGGATAGGACAGTGCCCAGGGGTGCAGGACACAGGGACAGGGTTGTTTCCAGTGGTGCAGGACAGAAGGACAGGGCCATGCCCAAAGGTGTGGGACAGAAGGACAGGGTTGTTTCCAGAGGTGCAGGACAGAGGGACAGAGCCATTCCCAGCCGCACCGGCTGCCCGGTGGCACCATCCCACCTCCGGGACCATCCCCATCCCATCGCCATTGAACCGAGCCCCATCCCGGCTCCTCTCGCCCGCATCCCGCCAGCTCCCGGCTTGTCCGGCCGCATCCCCCCCCCCATCCACCGCATTCCTCCGGCGCGGGGCCAGGGCGCCCAGCAACGGTGGCAAGGGCTGGCCTCTAATCCCCGGGGCATGCCAGCCGCGGGGGGACCGTCGCCGTCACCCACTCCCTCATAGGTGACCAATGCCCGAGACGAACAATTAGGGACAAAGCCGGAGCCGCCGGGGGCTAACGCCGGACTTCACGGGTGCCTTGTGCGAGTTTAATGAATTGTCCATCATCCCTTTGAGCTCCGCTCGCCCGGGCTGGATTAATCTGAGAAGCCGCAGTGGGGAAGGAGCCGCTAAGCCCGTATTTATTACTCTGCCATTGTAACTAATTGAGGTAATTATCTGTGACTCCAACCCCGCCACAATGCGGCATTCACCGCATCCCCCTTCCCTTTCCTTCCCTTCTCTTCCCTTCCCTTCCCACCGGGCACAGCCGGCACAGGCAGCCCGGCCAGGGCCGGGGCTGGTGCTTGGCACGGTGGGATGTGGTTCAGCAGGGATGTGGCATGGCCACGGTGTGGCCGGCGCCACATGCACGCAGGAGCCACCCAGCAGTGGGGACCGGCACATGCGGGTCGTGGTGTGGCCCGTGCTGGTGACACACGGGGGTTATGGGGTTGTGGGGACACTGGTACGAGCATGACACGGCTCTCCGGCACACTCGTGACCACACGGCTCTTGGGACACTGACAGCGCCAAAGACACATGGGGGTCATGGCTCTTTGGGGACACCGGTAACACCAGTAAGGGAATGGGCACTGCTCTCTGGCACAATCGTGTCTGTACGGCCCTGGGGACACCGGCACCGGTGACACTCGCGGGTCACAGCCCTTTGGGGACACCGACACCAGTGTGACCGTGCCCGTCTCGGTGGCAGGGTCCCCGTTCCTGAGGCGGGACCCCCGGTACCCCCCGGTGCCCCCCGGTGCTCCCGGTGCCGTCGGTCACCGGCTGCGCGGCGACATCTGGCGGCTGCGGGCGGGACCGCGCCCCAGTGCGGGGACACCGGTACCGGACGAGCCCCCCCCGGTGCCACCCGTGGGCACCCCGCGGGCAGCGGGGGGCGGCGGGAGCCGGGGGGAGCCCGGGGTGGCCCCGGGGGGGGGCGGTGCTGGCGCCGGCGCAGCCCGAATTAGAAGGTGATTTTCCCGGCGGGGGTTTGGGCAGGAGCGGAGCCACGGAAAGGGCCGCGCCGCTTCCCCCGCGTCTGGGACACCCCGGGCCACGCCGGGCAGCGCGCCCGTGCCGAGCCAGGCCGAGCCGGGTTGTGCCGGGATGCACCGAGCGGCGCTGGGCTGTGCCGTGCCACGCTGAGCCATACCAGGATGTGCCGAGCGGCGCTGGTTCATACAGCAGCACTGAGCTGTGCCATGCTAGGCTGTGCCGTGCCAGGCCATACCGAGCCACACCAAGCCGTGCCGGGCCGGGCCGTGCCGCGCCGCAGCGGGCTCAGCGGCACAGCCCAGACCCCGGTGCGGTGACAGGACGGGCCATGCGTGGGGTGACGTGGCCGCGGGGCTGCCCCACGAGCGGCCCCCCCGGGTCCCCGCTGCCCCACGCTGTGACCTCCCGGCCGGTGTCACCGGGATAATGACAGGGTCGCGCCGGGGGGGCGGGGGAGGAGCCGGTTTTAAATAACGTGCAAATTGGCCACGTTATTTGTGCGGTTTCCTCTGGCCGCGGGGCTCGGGCCCCCCCCGCAGCGTGACTAAGAGGTGGCGGCCGCTCGGGGGGGGGACCGTGACTCACCCGGGGTCCCCCCCCGACTGTGACGTGGGGCCGGTGGCCGTGGGCCAGACGTGCTGCGCTCACTTACTCATTATGGGGGGATCCGGGGGGGGGACATGGCATGTCCCACCCGCGTGGTGACGCACTGCGGTGCCACCGGGACACCCGGGGCCTCCGAGTGACCCCGGCACCACGGCGAGGGGGGCTCGGACCTCGCTGGGGTGTGTGGGGCAGGAGCAGGGGTGCAGGGGGGCCTGGGGAGGGTGATGGGCCCCCCCGTCCGTGCACACACAAGGGGCAAAGGCGGCACATAGGGATCCCGCAGCCTTTATTGGGGTCAGCCCCAAGCCCCGCCCCATCGAGCCACACCCCGCTAAGCCCCGCCCCATCGAGCCACACCCCGCCAAGCCCCGCCGCTCAGGCCCAGGGCGGGCTGGCGGTGCCCGGGGGGGCCCCGGTGCTCTCCAGGCTGCTGCTGCTGCTGCTGTAGGCCTGGGGGTCCCGGCAGTGCCGCCACCGGGACCCCCCCGGGCCCCCTTCGGCCTCGGAGTCAGAGTCGGGCGCCGTGTGCCGCCGGATGCGGGACACGGCCTCACGCAGCGCCTGCGCATACAGCACTGGCCGCCGCGGGGCGAACCGGCCCCGGGGGCCCCCGCACCCTCCCGGGCTGCGCCAGGGGCTGCGGGGGGGCTCCCGGGGCGGCGAGGGGGCAGCCGGGGGGGTGACAGCCCCGGGGGCTGCAGGAGGGCTGCCCGGGGGGGGGCGGCGGGCCCTGGGGACCCCCCCATGTACCGGACCTGCTGCCGCTGGAGGGGGGGCACGTACTGGGCCCGGACCACCACGCGGGTGGCGTCGATGAGGACGTGGCCCCCCGTCTCCCGCCGCCCTCTGCTGCCCCCCGGGGCCCGGGCCCGGCTGCCCGCGGCCCGCGGCAGCGTCTGGCTGTGCCGGGGGGTGCCGGCCCCCCCCGGGGATGGCGGCGTCCCGCGGGGGCGCCCGAGCCGGGCCTCAGTGGCCGCCCGGGGCAGCGTGTGGCTCCAGCACCCCGGCACAGCCCCCCGGCTCCGCGGTGGCCGTGGGGGGCTGCGCGGTGCCCGGGGGGGCCGGAGCTGCAGGGTGCGGTGAGGAGCGTCGTAAGCAGGGGGCGAGATGTAGGGGGGGGGGCCCCCCCCGGCGCGCGTGGGCCGCCTGCACCCGCTGCATGTGGGCCTCGTAGCTGGGGGGGCCCGGCCTGGCCCCCGGCACCGGGGCACGGGGTGCGCACGGTGGGGGCCAGCCCCGTGACCCGTCGGGGGGACAGCGGGTAGGGGGTGCCCGGGGCCGGGTCTCACAGCCGGGGGGGGGCCGGGAGGCGAAGTCCTGGAGGTGATAGGGGCGAGCGGGGGGCCAGGGGGGGGCCAGCTCGGCCACGAAGCGCTGCTCCAGGTACCTGCAAGACAGAGACGGGGACGTGAGGGCCGGGGGACCGCAGGGTGCGGGATGCAGGGTACGGGATGCAGGGTGCGGGATGCAGGGTGCGGGATGCAGGGTGCGGGATGGGACCCCCCCACCCCGCCCGTGTCCCCCCCCCCAACTCACGCGTACTCCCCGGCGATGCGGCGGTAGGTCCATGGGGGCGCGGGCCCGCACCCCGCTGCCATCGCGGTGCCGGGGGGGGCTGCAACACGCCACCGTGTCGATCTCCAGCAGCAGCAGCTTGGTCCGTTCGCGGATCCGCTGCATGGCCGCGGGGGGCCGGAGCCTCGCCGGAGCCACACGTGCGCCCCGCGGCCCCCCGCGCCCTGCCCCGCACTGACCTCCCCGCGGCACACGGCGGGGACCCCACCGGCCGTCCCGGGGGTGCTGCCCCCCCCCCCCCGGGATCCCTTCCCCCCCCTGCGCCAAAGCGGGTTTGGCACCGAGCGCTGCAGCCCACGCGGGCTCCGAGCGGAGCTTAGCAACCCTCCGGCGGCGGCATGGCAACGGCACCGGCACCAGCCCCCGGGACGGCACCGGAGCTCCCCCCCCGGCCCCGGCTCTCACCTCGCTCCTGAGCCCGGCGCTGGCTGCGGCCGGTGGCACGTCCCGGCCTCCCCCCCGGGCAGGAATGTGCCGGGCTCAGCACGACCTCGCGCCTCCCCCAGCGGCACCGGCCCCCCGGCAGCGCCTCACGGGGACCCCCACACACCGGGGGGGTCCCCACATCCCACCTCGGCCCCGTCCCGGCGCCAATCCCGGCCTTTGAGTGAAGCCACGGGCGGAACAAACAGGGATTTGGGGTCTGGGTGAGCTCAGCAGATTCCCCTTCGCCCGTGGGGGGGGGGGGGGTGGTGAAGCCCCTCCCGGGGTCCCCCCCCGGTGCCCCACGGCGGGATCGTGCCAGCTCTGTGTTTATTCGTGGCTTCTTTCCACACATGAAGCAGTGGCGGGTGCGGATGTGCCCCGGGGGGGGCACAAGGGGTTGTGGGGGTGCAGCCCCTGCCCGGACAGAGCTGAGTGAGGGTGATTAAATCCCCAGATTCAGTGAAACCGCACAGGGGGGTGTGGGGTATGAGGGGGGGGGAAGCCCAAAAGGGGAGCCTCCCCCTGGCACCGTGCCAGGCTTTGGGGCACAGGGTGCAGCGTGGGGGGGGAGTCTCCCCACTCAGGGAAGTGCTGGGGGGGGCTGCCCCACAGCTGGATTATTGCTGGATGCTGCTGGTGAGTGGGGCCCCCAACCCAGATGTCCCCAAGAGAAGGAAAGGGGGGGGCACAGGGAGGGGCTGATCCCCCCCAACAAATGCCTCAGGGGCCCTGCGGGAGGACCAGGGCTTGCAGGATGTCCGAGAGGGAGACGATCCCCTTGACCACGTCGCTCTCGTCCACCACCACCAGCCGGTGAACCTGGGGGGCGGGACACGGGGCGGGGGGAATGAGGCCGGTGCGGGGACCCCGGCCCCCCCCGTTGCCCATCACACCCCAAGGGACGGTTACCTCGGCCTCCACCAGGCGGTTGATGATGGTTTCCAACGTCTCGTGCTTATAACACTTAAGGACACCCTCAAAGTAGTGGGAGCGATGCTGCAGCGCCCGCGTCACCGTCACGTCCAGGTTGTTGTAGGTCTTCTCAGCCGCGAGGTTCTGGGGCAGGGGGAGGCATTGGCGACACAGCAGGGACCCCCCCCAGCGAACAGATCATCCCCCCACCCCAAGCACAGGCTTTGCCCCCTCCCCATCTCCACAGCTACTCACAATCACGTCGAATTTGGAGTAGATGTCGACCACCCGCCCTGGGGAGGGAAGGGAATGGCTGCCACATGGGTTGGGGACAGCCACAGGGGATGGGGACAGCCACAGGGGATGGGGACAGCCACAAGGGTTGGGGACAGCCACAGGGGATGGGGACAGCCACAGGGGATGGGGACAGCCACACACGTGGTGGGCTCGCCCCAGGCCCCATCCTCACCCGACTCATCGACGACGGGCAGCGCGGAGACGCGGTGCTGCACGAAGATGCCCAGTGCCACGTAGATGGGGGTGCTGGTGCTCACCACGGCAATGTTGTGGTAGGTGCCGATCTGCAGCTCCTCCAACGTCTTGGCCATGAACTCGGGCTTTGGGACCTCTGCTATCTGCAGGGGACGGGGAGGGGGACAGTGCTGACGCTGGCTCGGCTCCGGCTGCCCCCGGCTCGTGGGGGGCCTGGGCCGTGGTCCTAAGGAGTGAAAGCAGAGAGCGCTGTGGGGGTGCGCGGTGGGGGCTGCGGGACCCTCGGGCACAGGCAGGGCCGGCTCCGGGGCTGCGGGGTCCATGCAGCATCCTGGGGACCCCCCAGCACCCGCCACCCGCTCCAGCGCCCCGGTGGTACCTGGCACAAGCCGGGGCCGGGCTTGTCGCAGGGGGGTCCCCGGCGCCGCCATGGGGCAGGGATGGGACTTACAAAGAGCTTGAGGAACTTGAGGATGCGCTTGTGGGTGAGGATGTAGAGAGTGTTCCCCGAGTCGGGGTCGATGACGGGCAGGCGATGGATCTTGTTCCGGATCAAGGAGGAGACCGCATCAAAGAGGCTGCAAACAGGAGGGAAACAGGGGATTGGGGACCCCGGCCTCGCACCCATGGGTGCTGCCAGCGCTGCCCCGCTCCCCGCAGCACGGGGGTACCTGGCGTTGGGGGAAATGCAGACCAGCGGCTTGAAGGAGTCCTGCAGATAAACCTCTGCGGGAAGAGGAGGTGCTGAGAGCACCGGCAGCGCCCATGGAGCGGAGCCACTGTGCTCTGTGCACCCTGGGCAGGGCGGAGGCGCCCGCAGTCGCCCCTCTCACCTCTCCACGTCTCTATTTTGTGCTCCTCCAGCTCGTAGATCTGCACCTGGGTGCAAGGACACAAACTGGGATCAACCGGGATCAAGCACAGGGCGGGCAGAGGCCGGACCCGGGACCCCTCGTCCTCACCATCGGTGACTTGTAGTAGCGGTGCAGGATGTTGATGAAGTCGGTGATGGTCAGCATGCCTGGGGGGGGGAGGCAGGGTGAGGGGGGTCCCACAGCCCCCCCCGGACCCCCCCATCCCACTCACTCACCCACGAAGCTTTGCTTTTTGCTGTCCCAGAGCGGTGCCGCGCGCACGCCGTTGGTGACCAGCGCGAAGAACGCCTTCTTCACCTGCATTGGGGACACCGGGGGGGTCACAGAGGGAGCGGGGCCCCCCCGGGTGTGCAGACCCTGCCCGGGGGGTGAGGAGCCCCCGGACCCACCTGAAGAGACGTGTCAAAAACAACCAATTTGGAGCTGGTGGGGATCAGGTCGTAGCAGCGATGGGACTTCATGAAGGTGGTGTAAGCGCCGCGGGGGGGGGGCCCTGGGGACGGGCAGCGTGAGGTGACACCCCCAAAACTGGGACCCCCCAAACCCGGGACCCCCCCTCCCAGAGCTCTGGGACCCCCCGCACCCCGGTCCTGAGCCCCCCCCGGTCACCGCAGCCCCCGGGACACCCCCCCGGACGCTCCCGGTGTCACCTTCCAGCCCCGCGGGGCTCAGCTCCGCCGGGCCCTCTGCGACCGGGCCGGGACCGAGGCCGGGGCCGGGATCCTGCGGAGGGACACGGTGCGGGTCGGGACGGTTCTGAATCCCCCCGGCCCCGCTTCCACCCCCTTCCCGTTCCCTCTCAACGCCGGTTCCCCCCGTTCCCGTCCCCTCCCGGTGCCGGTTTCCTCCGGCCTCGTCCCCTCCCGTCCCCGGTTCCCGCTGTCCCCGGTTCCACCCCATTCCCGTTCTCCCCCGACCCGGTCTCCCCGTCCCCTCCCGTCCCCGCTTCCCCCCGTCCCCGCTTCCCCCTGTCCCCGTTCCTTCCCGGTGCCGGTCCCCCCCCGTCCCCGGTCCCCCCCCCCGTTCCTTCCCGCCCCCGTTCCCCTCCGTTCCCGTTCGGTCCCGTCCCCGTCCCCGTTCCCACCTCCATGGCCCCGCTCCGTCCCGCCACCTCCCCACTTCCGCCCGGCTCCGGGCACTCACTTCCGCCACCACGGGAAGCTTCCGCACCACGCGCCTCATTCATGCCCGTTAACGGACCTGACCCCTCCCGTCGGGTCACGGCACCCCGGGGGGGGGGGCAGGTTTCGGGGTCCCGGGGGGGGGTGTCACCGGCTTGCGGGGGGGGGGCAGAACCCGTCGGGGGTCACGGAGGGGAGGGCGGGGGACGCGCTGATAACGGTGCCCTCGGTTAGACCCGATGGGGCGGCCCCAAAAGGACCCCCCCCCCGTCCCCCCAGCGCCCCCCCCCCGGACCCCCCCCATGGAGGGAGGCAGCGGCTTCTCACGCGCTTTATTTAAAATAACATCCAGTGGTTGCGGACTCGGTAAAAACGGGGTTCGCGGCGCCGGGGCTGTACAGGAACGCTCGTGGAACCGTTCGAACGCTCGCGGAACCGTTCGAACGCCCATCCCCGCCCCCACTCGCGGGTTTGTGGCTTTTTTTTTTTGTCCTTTTTTAACGTTTTTTTCTTTGTTTTTTTTTTTTTTAAACATTTTCACCTTAAACCTTTTTGCAGCTTTTTTTTGTTTTGTTTTGTTTTTTTTTTTTTTAAGGTTGCGGAAGCAGCTTTTCAACACCCACCCCCCGCGCCCCCCCCTCGCTTTGCACCATCCCCATCACAACAGGGGGGGTTGAAAGGGGGAGTTTGGGGGGGTCCCCCCCCCTGCGCGATGTGTTTGTGCGTTAAGAGATCCCGACCCCGCTGCCCGGGGGGGGGGGGGGGGTGCTGGGCCGGGGGGGGGGGGGGGGTGCAGCCGGCAGCGGGGGGGGGCCGCTGTGTAATGCCCAGTGGCTTCTCTGAGCCCCCCCAAACCCCCCCCAAAAATAGCTCCAAAACGTCAGAGACTGGGTTGCAAAATGCCGCGGCCCCCCCCGTGCCCCCGCGCCCCAAATCTCAGCCCAGCAGAGCACAAAGACCCCCCCCTTCTAGTATATACAATATAAGGTATAAATAGATAAATAACCTTCCCCCCCCCCGTCCCCACCCTGCGCCGACAGCGACTGCGGCCGCCCCCCGCTATGGGGGCTGATGCGAGTAGGGGGGGCCCCCCCATTGCTGGGGGAGCAGGGCCGGCACCCCCCTCTCCCCCTCTCGCACCTCGGCACGGCGCAGAGCTGGGGACAAGGAGCGGGGTGTCCCCCCGCTTTCCCCATGGAGCCCGGCGAGGGGGGCTCCTGCTGCCACATCCGAAGAGAGGAGAGGGGGGGGACACATCCCCATGGAGAAGGGAACCCCCCCCCATGGTGGGGGGGTCCCGATGGGGGGGGTGGGGGAAGTTTGGGGGGGGTGGGGTGTGTGTCTCACATTTCAAAATCACAACAGAAAAGGTAAAAGAATCATAATCTAAGACGTCAAATGAGGTAGGTTTGGGTGCAGAAGCTCCTGTGTCTGCCGGGGGGGCCCTCGCCGCGGGTCTCGTCCACACGCACAAACAAGAAGAGATTCGAAAGGAACCGAGCGAGCTCTGGCCGCGGGCGGCGCAGAGCCCGGATTGTCGAGCTCAAGGAGTCTGTTACTTGGTACTTTTAGCGAGCAAAAAATGTTATTAGATTCTAAAAAAAAAAAAAAAAAAAAAAAAAAAAAAAAGAAAATAAAATTAAAAAGGGGAAAAAAAAAACAAAACCACCAAAAAAAAAAAAAAAACAACCCTAAAACTTGGGAGAGAGGGAAAAAAAAAAAACAACCAAAGCCGGCTCCGGCTCCGGCGCCGCGGATGCGCTGCGGCTGCTGCTGCTGCTGCCGCCCCGCGTGGAGGCGGTGATGGAGATGGGGGGGGTCTCTCTCTCTTTCTCTCTCTCTTTCGCCGGGGTCCCCCCCCCCCGACACAAACACTTGATTCCTCGCAGGACGAAGCAAAGAAAACCCTGAGTTGCCAGTTCGTGCGTCCGTGCGTCCGTCCGGGCGTCCCGCGCGGGCAGGGCCGGCGGCGGTGGCGGCTCCCTCCCCGCTGTGGGGCCCCCCCGGCACCTCCCGTGGCCCCCGGTGGGTCGTGGCGAGGCGGCGGTGAGGTGGGGGGGGGTGTTGTGTGCGCCCCCCCCCCCCGGCCCCTTCTTATCCCACTTAGTTCATCCACTTGCGACAGTTCCAGGCTCCACAGTGGCAGGGGATCTTGTGCTGATCGTCCTCGAAGTCGAACTGGTAGTCGTAGGTGAGCTGTGGGGGGAGCAGGGAGTCACCCACAGGACAGAACGTGGCCCCCCCCCCATATTCCCCCCCCCCAAGGGCCCCTGCCTGACCTCCTCCCCCTTGGGGATGCGCCGGCTGGAGATGATGATGATCTTGTCCTCCTTGTCGAAGGTCACGACTTCAGCCACACAGTTTGGGGCACACGAGTGGTTGATGTACCTGGTGGGGGGACAGAGAAGGGTGCTGGGGGGTCAGCGCCAACCTGGGGGGGGGGTCCCACCACCCCAAAAGCCCCCTCATGCTCACCTGGCCGGGCCCCCCGTCAGCGTGGCGTCAATGACGTGCTCGTTGTTGATGCGGAACATGTAGATGCCGCGGTTCTGGGGCGGGGGAAGAGGGTGTCAGCGGCTGCACCCAGGCCCCCACATTCCACTGGAGCCCCCCAACATCCCCCCAGATCCCCACCTGCTCCTCATAGATCTTCTCCCGCCGGTTGGCCACCTCGTTGCGGATGATGGTGCCGATGTACTCGATGACCATGGTGTGCTTCTCGATGTCTTTGGCCGCGTAGAGCCCCAGCCCCTGGATGCGGGAGCGCGCCAGGTACACGTTGTTCTTCCACTCCGTCTTCAGGCGCCGGTACTGGGAGGACTTGGAGTGCACAAACTGTTTGCTGTAGGGCGTGTTGGTCTCACCGGTGAACGTGCTCTGGTAGGCCTTGGACATGCTTGTGCTGTTCAGGGTGTGGGGCCTGCCGGTGTGGGGTGAGAGCGGGTCAGAGCCGAGGGATCCCACGGGATCCCGGCTCTCCCGGGGGCTCCTGGCCCCACTCACCGCTTGTAGTGGGTGAGGATCTTGGGCTCGGAGCGGGCGCAGCCGGTGGGGTTGATCATCAGTGGCAGCTCCATCAGCGGGTGCCGCCCGTAGCGGAACAGGTAGTTCTGGCAGCTCTCGACACCAGGCAGCTGCCGGGAGGGGACGTGGTTCAACGGTGGCACCGTGGCCACCGGACCCCTTCCCAATGGGGGTGACCCCCAGTGCAGACAGGAGACCCCCCCTCAGCTCCAAGCAGGACCTACCGACTCGGCGATGCGCAGCACCGCATGCACTGTGAGACCGAAGAGCTCCTCGCCCTTCAGGTACTCGGGGAAGAGGCGCAGCATGTCGGCTTCCTTCCTCATCATCGCCACCGGCTCGATGATCCGGTTCCAGACGGCTGCCGAGGGAAAAGGGAGGGTTGGAGCCATGGAATGCTGCAGCCCCCCTCCTGCTGCAGCCATCCCAGAACCTCCCAATGCCATGTTCTCCCTGTTCTGGTGCAGCTCAGCCACCAGCAGGGCAGGGGACGGAGGAGGGCAGGGGTTGCAGGAAGAGGGCAGGGCATGGAGGGGGAGGAGGAAGGAAGAGGGCAGGGGATGGAGAAGATAGGATGCAGGAGGAGGCCAGGGGACACAGGAGGAGGGCAGGGGATGGAGCAGGAGGGCAGGGGATGGAGAAGGTGGGATGCAGGAGAAAGGCAGGGGATGCAGGAGGCGGCCAGAGGACACAGGAGGAAGGCAGGGGATGCAGAAGGCAGGGGGTAGAGCAGGAGGATGGAGAAGGAGGGCAGGGGATGGAGAAGATGGGATGCAGGAGGGCTGGGGATGCAGGAGGGCAGCAGCCCAGCACCCGCAGCTCCCGCTGGCACCTTACCTTGTGGCGAGGAGTCGGAGAAGACCAGATCCTCCAGGCCCTGCTCGATGACCTGCACCACGAACTCGGGGCGGCCGTTGTTCTCGCAGATGGTGCAGCGGTAGCAGCAGCGGCGGTTGTTGGTCCGCAGGCTCCAGTAGATGCGCGTGGCCTCGTAGCCCACGGGGTAGAGGGCTGTGACGCTGTGGAAATCGGCCATCTGGTGCGGCAGGAGCTGCCCGATGGCGTGGAACACCAAGCCCCCGACGCGGAACATGTGCAGCCGCTCGCCGCGCTGGATGATGCTGGCGATCTGCTTCACCTCGTCCCGCTCGATGTAGACGCGGCGGAACACGGTGAAGCTGCTCAGCTCCTGCTCGCACGGGCCCTTCAGCTTGTGCACGGGGCACAGCATAGTCTTGTCCTTGAAGAACATGCACTTGGCGCGGATGGCGCAGGCGAAGTGGTACACGCTGGGGCAGCGGATGCGGTTGCAGCTATTGGTGGCGCCGGTTTTCTGGCACAGGGAGCACTTGGTGAGCAGCCCGCGGTGCAGCGCCACCTCCACGTTGATCAGGGCCCCTCCTTGCGTCTCGTACACCTCGGTGGACCACAGGGCGCAGTTGAGGTGGACCCAGAGGTCCAGGTCGAGGTTGAGCAGGCGCGCGGGCCCGTCCGTGGCGCCGTCGCCCTCCTCGTGGCAGAAGCAGCACTTGCGCAGGTCCCGCGGCACCTTCTCGGGGCGCAGCGTGGTGCCCAGCTTGTCGATGAACTCCGCGATCTCCTTGTCCCCGTCCCGCTTGGCCCCCCCTTTCTGGATGGTGACGAGGAAGCGCAGCCGTTTCCACCTCACCCCCTTCCACTTCTTGAGCCGTGGCCGCGCTTCGTCCCCGTCCTCGGGCGGCCGCGAGCGCGGTTTGAAGCGTGGCGGCGAGTGGGGACCCGCGGCCCCATCCTCCTCCTGGGGGGCTGGCGATGGGGCCGGGGGCAGCGGGGACAGCGGGGCCGGGGCTGCCTCGGGGGCTGCCTCGGGGTCGGGGACCCGGGCGGCCTCGGTGGGGCTGGACGGGGAGGGGACGGAGGGGGACAGCGGGGGAGAGGGCTCCTGCGGCATGACCGAGAGCTGCCGCACGTCCAGGTTGGAGACGTTGTTGACGTAGCAGTGGTGAAGGGTCTTCTCGGGCGCTGGGCTCTCCTGCG
The DNA here is from genome assembly GCF_004027225.2 of Strigops habroptila. Lineage (NCBI taxonomy): Eukaryota > Metazoa > Chordata > Aves > Psittaciformes > Psittacidae > Strigops > Strigops habroptila. The sequence goes on along the minus strand of NC_044299.2, from coordinate 138,445 downwards.
GCACGGGGAGGGGGACAGGTCAGAGCAGCACGGGGCCGGGGACCCCCAAACCCCACCGTCCCCTTCCACAGCAGCCTGGAAGACTCAGCACCTCTGCACGGGGGGACCAGACCCCTCTACACGGTCACACTTGGTCCCAAAGCACCACCTCCTGCACCCCAACGCAGCCACAGCCTTTCCAGGCACCCCAACACCCCCGGGGGGCCCCTTGTGGCACGCTGACCTGTCTGAGCAGCGTCAGGAGGTCCAGCTCGCCCTTGAGGCTGTACCCCGGCAGCACCGCGTCGAACTGCTTCAGCCACTCAGAGCTGCTGTCCGGCACCTTCCCGGCCAATGCCACCTTCTCCTTGCCACCCAGCACCCCTGGGGACAAAGGCAGGAGCCCATCACGGGGTGCCCGGGCTGGGGACATGAGGGAGCCGGCGGGGACGAGGCAGATGCTCACCGGCCATGTCCGACTCCACCTTCTTGGCCTCTACCACGGCCGCCCGCACGGCGCCATCAGGGAACAGCACCTCGTAGGAGCTGGGGATCTTCACACTCAGCAGCTCGGCCATGGCCACCATCACCCCGTTGAGGTTCTGGGCGAGAGGAGGATGGGGTGGGCCCGGGACCTCGATGCCACCACACGGGGACCCCCAGGGTCTCGCTTGCCCCCAGCCCCTCACTCACCTTGGCGGCCGCCGCGGACACTGTCAGCATGACGGAAACCTCGCTGCCTTTGCCCTTCTCCCACGGGGCACCCACCTTCCCAGGGGGGGCCCCGAAGGGCTCCGGGACTTCGTAGGGCTTCGTGTCGGGGAACACTGGAGTGGGGAGAGGGGGGTTAGAGCCGCGCAGCCCCACTATCAGCCACCCCCAGCCCTGCAGAACCACTGCTGGGACTCCATCCCCTCGTGTGGGACTGTCTGGGGTGCGGGCACAGGGGACACGCCAGCCGCAGTGCACCCCAAGGACCCTTCCTCTGCTCCTCCACACCCAGGGCCCCCCTCCTGCTCCATCCATAGACCCCTTCCCACCCAATTCATGTGCCCTGCAGACCCCCTCCGTGCCCTACCTTACCCCTGTGTGGTCCATACATCCTGTGGATGCTCCTGCCCAGACCATCTACCCACCAACCCCCTCCTGCCTGGTCCACACGCACCACAGCCCACCCTGCCCTGGTCCGTGCCCCCCCCAGGCAGCGCAGCCCACCTGGGATACTGGCCCGGGGGATGATGGGGATGATGGGGGACAGCACCCGCTCCTCCAGCTCCGGCTTGGCCTCGCTGAGCAGGGGGAAGCGCAGCAGCTCCTCGCCCAGGACGCTCTCGGGGGACGAGGCCGGGACGATGCTGTCGGGGGAGTCGCTCTCGTCGTCACTTTCCATCCTGTGGGGAGGGAGGCGTCAGGGGAAGGTGTCACCCATGGAGGGGTCCCCATGGAAAGGGGGGATCCCCCCATGGCCGGGGCTCACCTGACGTCCTCAGTCTGGTTGTGTGGAGGGGTGGGCAGAGCTGCCAGCAGGTCCAGGCTCTTCACCTCCACGGCTGCTGTGTCTGCGCAGGGGAAGGACGGGTGTCACTGAGGGGTGATGGGAAGCGGGGGGGGTCTGTGCCACCCCTGCCTGCCATGCTCATCGTCACCTTTGTGGCCGTGGGGCTCGCGGGCCGGGTCGCTGTCCTTGGGCTGCTCCCCCAGCTCCTCCGGGGCCGTGACACCATTCACCATCTTCTGCTGCACGGAGGGCGGCGGCGTGGGGGGCAGCGAGGAGGGCGGCGTGGGGGGGTTGCTGAGGTTGTTCTGGGCAGGGGGACACAAGCGGGGTGAGCACCGCGGGGTGATGCTAGAGCCCCACATGGGGGGATGACAGCGCAAAACCCTCTTTACCTTGGTGAGCAGCTGGGAGTAGTAGTCGGGCACGCTGTCGAGCACGGCGCTGCCGAAGGCGCCCCGGAGCTGGCTCTTGCCATTGATGGGGCTGCTGCCGAAGGGCGCGAAGAGGCTGAAGTTGGCCGTGATGGTCGGCTCCGTCAGCGGCAGCAGTGACAGCTCCTGCGGGCAGAGCGGTGAGGAGGGGCCGCGGGGGGGAGGCAGCCCCCACCCCAGGCCCCTGCCCCACGGCTGTACCTGCTTCAGCTGCCTCATGAGGGCTTCACCCGGCCGCAGCCCCTCGTCCTTCCGCAGCTTCTTGCGGGAGGCCGGGACCCGCTCGTTGCCCTTCTGCACCCGCTTGGGCTTGGTGGCCGCCGGCTTCCTGGCGATGGAGGGGTCCTGGGCAGGGAGAGGAGGCACCGGGATGAGCACAGCCCCACAGCCGCCATCCCCACCCGGCCCCACGGCTCCCACTCACCTCCCGGCCCAGCAGCACCGGTGGCGGCCGCGGCTCCGTGCCGGCGCCCCGGCTCTCTGTGTGCCCGTTGAGCTCGCCCGGGCTCTGCGCCGAGAGCTGCACGTTCTTGGCTCGCAGCAGCTTCTGCAGCAGGAGGTGCCCGGCCTCGGAGCGGCCGCCCGGGGCCAGGAGGCTGTTGGCTTGGCTGGCCCCAGGGTCCCCGTTGGCTTCTGGTTTTGGGGCCTCATCTCCATCCAGCTCACACTGTGCCACCACCGCTGCCTCCTCCTTCGGCTCCTGCTTCACCAGCACTTCGGGGGGTTCACCCACCGCGGGGGCCCCCTCCGGCACTGCCCCATTGACGTGGGTCTCGCTGGGGTCGGCTGGAGCTGCACCGGATGCCTCGGGATCCCAGGGGCCATGCTGCGGGTCGGGGATGGTGCCGCTCGGTGCGGACCCCTGCTCCGTGGGTGCCACAGGGCTGGGGGCCAAGGCCGGGACCCCCGGCGACGTCTTCTTTGGCTCTTGGGGGATCTGCTCGGGGCTGGCGAGGTGCTGGGGGGCACAGCCCAGGGGTGAAGGGGCCGGCGGCGTGGGGAGCCGCACGAGGCCGGGCTGGGGACCGCGGGCAGCCAGCGCTGCCTGCACCAGCTCCGCCAGCGGCTGCTGGGGGGGCTGCCCCGGCAGCGCCCGCCCCTGCTCGAAGCTGGGCTGAGCCTCCGCCGGGGCACCCGGCCGGGGCTGGAACAGGGGCCCCAGCGGGCGGGGGGGCTGCCGGGCTGCGGAGCCGTATTCCGGGGCCTGCCCGGGGAAGGGGCCGGGGGGCCGGAGCGCCTGGCTCTGCTGCAGCAGGTTCTGCTGGTGCCGCTGCACCAGGAGCGCCTGGAGCTGCTGCTGCTGCTGCGGCGTCAAGTGCCGCAGCTGCGGGTTCTTGGCCAGGACCCCCTGGAGCTGCGCCCGGATCTGGCCCATCATCGGCCCCGGCACCTGCCCCAGCAGCCCCGGGGGCAGCGCGGCCGTGCCCGGCGCCGGCGCCGCTTTGTGCTGCGCGGGGCTCTGGAGCCGCGGCTGCCCCTTGCCCGGCTGCTCCGGCGGCCGCGGCAGCACCATGCCCTGCGCCGGGCCCGTCCCGCAGCCCAGCGGCGGCTCCAGCGCCCCGGCGGCGTCCCCGTGCTCGGGGTGGGCAGCGCCGGGGCTCTGCAGCGGTGCAGTGGCGAGCAGGGCGCCCGGCTGCATGGAGCCTGCCCGCAGCGCCGGCTGCGGCGAGGCCAAGAGGAGCTGCTGGCCCTGCCCCAGCTCAGCCTGGTGCTTGGGGGCCGGGGGCTCGGGGCCGCCCAGCCCCGGGGGGTTGAGGGCTCCCTGCTGCTCCCCGTGCAGCTGCGCCCCGCTCTCGCAGCCCTTGGCGGGCAGGGTGCTGCCGTCCACCCCTGCGGGCTGGTCCTTGGCAGCCAGGACCGCCGGGGCCGGCTGCATTCCCTGACTCAGGTGCAACACGGAGGGGGCCTGGCCCACCGCGCCGTGCTGCGGAAAGTGCTGGATCGAGGGTTGCCCCTGGCCCAGCCCCAGGAGACCCGAGTTCTGCTGCTGCTGCTGCTGCTGCTGCGGGGCCAGCAGCGCCCGTGCCTGCCCCAGCTGCTGGGACAGCACGAGCCGGTGGCTCAGCATCCCCGGAGTCTGTGGGGCCAGCTGGGGCGAGCCCAGCACCCGCTGCTGGTGTGGGGCCAGCAGGACCTGGCGCTGGGGCTGGCCCAGCACCGCCTGGTGCTGCAGCCCCGCTGCCTGCGTGTGGCCCAGCAAGCCCGGCTGCTGCTGCGGGGAGAGCTGCTGCACCAAGAGGCTCTGCTGGCTGCCCATCAGCCCCGGCTGCTTCGGCACCATGGGCTGCCCCACCGTGCCCGGCTGTGGGGCTGGGGCTGCCTGCTGCTGGCCCAGCAGGCTGGGCTGCCCCACCATGGCTGCTTGTCCCATGACGCCAGGCTGCTGCATGGATGTCTGTGCCATCACACCGGGCTGCTGCATGGATGCTTGTCCCATGATGCCAGGCTGCTGCAGCGACGTCTGTGCCATCACAGCCGGCTGTTGCATTGAAGCTTGTCCCATGACCCCCGCCTGTTGCATCGACGTCTGGGCCATCATGCCCTGTGCCTGCATCGAGGTCTGTCCCATGACACCCGCTTGCTGCATCGACACCTGACCCATGACCTGTTGCTGCATGGCCGCCTGTCCCATCGCTCCCGGCTGCTGCATGGATGCCTGTGCCATGACGCCCTGCTGCTGCATCGACACTTGTGCCATGACACCGGATTGCTGCAGCGACGCCTGTCCCATCACACCCGGCTGCTGCTGCTGCTGCTGCTGCTGCAGCGATGCTTGTCCCAGCAGGTTCTGCTGCTGCAGTTTCTGGGCCAGCTGCATCCTCTGGAGCTGCCTCTCCTGCATGAGGCGGGTGTCTGCGCCCAGCCCGCGCAGCGCGGGGCTCCCGGGGAAGAACGTGTTGGAGGTGCCGGGCACCGGGGCGCTCCCCACGCCTTGCTGGCCCATGAAGGACAGGCCCTGCTGCACGGCCATGGACACGCCGCCCTGGGGCAGGCGCAGCCCCCCCGGCTGCCCCGGCTGCTGGCTGAGGCCTTGGGCACCCACCACGGTCCCCACCGGCTGCTGGACGCCGTGTGCCGAGAGCAGCTGCCCGGGGAGCTTGGACATGAGACGGGGGCTCTGCGAGGGGCTCAGGGCCATCACGGCCGAGGCCTGGTGCTGGTGCTGCTGCTGCTTGTTGCGGTACTCGGCCATGAGGTTGGTGTGCTCCTTCTGCTGCTTCCGAACCTGCCGGGGATGGCACCGAGTTAGCACTGGGGACCACGGGGTGTTAGCACCAGGGACCATGCGGTACGAGCACTGGGGATGACAGGGTGCCAGCACCGAGGACCATGGGCTGTTAGCACCAGAGACCATGGGGTGTTAGCACTGGGGATAATGGGGTGTTAACACTGAGGACCATGGGGTGTTAGCACTGGGGATAACGGGGTGTTAACACTGGGGACCATGGGGTGTTAACACCGGAGACAACAGGGTGTTAGCACCACGGATGATGGGGTACGAGCACTGGGGATGTGGTGTCCCCCTGCATGCAGGGTCCTACCTGGTCCAGCTGCTTCTGGATTTTGCTCTGCTGCTCCGTCACCAACTTCAGCTTCTCGGCATCAGCCTCGGGGAACTCGCGCCCGGCTTTCTTGGCCGTGCGCTGCTTGGCACACAGGGCTTTGCGCGACTTGCGGTGCGCCCCGATCTGCTCCTCCAGCACCTTCAGCTGCATCTGCAGGAGCTGCTGCGTGTGGAACAGCCACTCCTCGTACTGCCGCTGGTCCGCCTCGTCTGTGGGAGCGGGCAAAGGGCTGGCATGAGCAGGGGAGCAGCCCCGGAGCCAGCCCAGCTCCTGCGGGCAGGATGAGACCCAGCAGCGCTGCCCGCAGCGGTACTCACTGATGACGCCCTGCGCGAAGGTGGGTGGGTGGGGGCGAGCCTGGGCCGGGTCTGCGCCGCTCCGCTCCTGGCACACAGGGAGGGTTGGGGACACAGGGGGGACACCAGACCCCATCCCCGGTGCCCCTTGCCCCCACCTCCCCACTGGCCAGAGCAGCTCCTGCCTGGCAGGGACTGAGCACCAAGGCAAGGACCCCCCCGGGTACCCCACTCACTTGTCCGCTCCCCGCCAGCAAGTGATTCTGCATCTCAGAGACAGACGGGCCCCCCGAGAGCCGCTGGGCCAGCAGAGAAACCTGTTGCCTTTAGGGGGGGACACAGAGATGAGGAATGAGCCTCGAGGCACCCTCTGCCCACCCAGAGCGTGCCCCACCACCCGCCGTGCCCCATACCTGTTCATGCCCGGGGCCACCCCGATGCTGCCCTGAGCCATCACCTTCTTGATGCCCTTCAGTGCCACCATCTTGGCCTTGGCAATGGGGTCCATGATGTCCTCGGCTGCAAATTTGTCCAGGTCTGCCACAAAGAGTGATGGGTTTAAAGTCAAAAAGGGGAAGTTCAGGTCGGAGATAAGGCAGAAGCTCTGTACGCTGAGGGTGGGAGGACACTGGGATGGGTTGAATGGAGAAGCTGGGGCTGCCCCAGCCCTGGCAGTGTCCAAGGCCAGGTTGGACAGAGCCTTGGCTGACACGGTCTAATGTGAGGTTTTCCCTGCCGGTGGCAGGGGGATTGGAACTGGATGATTTTAAGGTCCTTTCCAACCCAAATCCACCCAAAAGGGGCCACCCCCCCCCACCACTCACCCACAGCCCCTACCTGTGTCTGGGAAGAAGCTGTTGGCCAACTGCTGCTGCATGACGAGCTGGGGGGGCTTCATGCCCAGGGCAGGCGGCTGCACCCCGGCCATGGGCTTCTGCACCAGCACTTGCTGCTGGCCCTGCTGCTGCGGCGGCGCCAGGGCCACCTGCACGCCGTGGGGGGCCGCCAGCACGTGGGGCTGCGCGGGGGCCATGCCCATGTGTGGGGCCAGCGCCGGGCCCTGCTGCGGGGTGCCGAGCCGGGGCGGCTGCGCTGGCATCAGCGGGGGCCTGGCCACCATCCCCAGCTGCAGGGGGGGCTGCGGGGTGCCCAGGCGGGGGGGCTGCCCCTCGGGGGGCTGCGCAGTGCCCGCGGGGTGCAGCAGGGGGTGCCCCGGGAGGTGCGGGGTGCCCCGGGGCAGGTGCGCTGACATCTGCTGCTTCTTCTGCAGCTCCTTCTTCTCGTGCTCCAGCAGGTCCTCGATGAGCAGGGGCAGCTCGCTGGCCACCAGGGAGCTCTCCATCTTGTCCAGGTCATCGGCTGGTGAGTGCCGGGCGCTGCCCAGGCCCAGGGCCCCACCGTCCAGCTCGAACTTCTCCAGCAAGGGGTTGCTCTGGGCGCCCAGCTGGGCAGGAGCCAGCCCCCGGCCGCTGTACGGGTCCTTCTCTGGCACGGGGACCGCGGCGTGGCCGCCGCTCGGGAAGTGGCTCAAGCCGAGGCGGGCTGGGCCGGCGCCGGGGCTCAGGAGGCTCTGGCTGGGTTTGAGGCTCAGCCCCAGCGAGGCCGAGATCTTGTCCGTGCCCTGCAGCGCCTCCGACTTGACCGGGAGCCGCTCGGGGCCGCCGGCGGTGAACTGACAGGGAGAGGTCTTGAGGCATCCATCCTCCAGCTTGGGCTTGACATCGGTGGGCAGCGAACCCGCCTTCGCCTCGGTGGTGCCCGTGGGGCAGGGAGCGGGGCCCAGGCTCACCCCTGGCACCACCAGCCCTTCCTTGGGCACCTCCTGGTCCTCCGCGGATGGGGCTGAGTCTTTGCCATCCCCGGGGTCAGGGAGCTTCAAGCTGGGAGCTGGTGGCTCTGTCTTGAGCTGGGCTTCACGCTCGGCTTTCTCGTTGGCCGACTCGACCAGGCGCAGGTGCTCGTTGAAGATGTCCTTCTTGTCACCCGTGTCCAGCTCGGGGTCGGTGTAGGCCAGCAGGTCAAACTCATCCCCGTTCAGCAGGTCATCGAGGTGCGGATCTGCTGTTTCCAGGCTGTCCAGGTTGTCCAGGTCATCGTCCCCTTTGGCCACGTCTGGATCCAGGCTCAGGTTGGCCAAATCATCGTCATCTTCCAGGTCTTTGTGGGAACCGAAGTCATCGTCCAGATCGGGCTCCACCGGCACCTCGCAGGGCAGGCGCCCCCCCTCCAGGCTCAGGTGGGTCTTCCCGGGGGCCGGAGCCAGCGCAGGCTCGGCTGCGGGCCCATCCTTGGGAGCATCGGGGCGCAGGGAGGAGCCGGAGGACAGCGGGCGCGGGGGGACGTGCTGCAGCTCCATGCTGGGGCCCGGCAGTGGGGCGGCCGCTTTGGCGTGGGGCTGGTGGTGGCTGTTGCTCATCTCGGCTCCCTGCGGCGACGCGGGCGGCAGCGGCAGCGGCACCTTCTGCGGCTGCAGCGCCGGCAGCGGCTGCATGGGCATGACGGGGGCGCAGAGCGCCGGCGCGGCGCCCTCCTCCCCGGGCAGGAAGAAGCGTGGCCGCGGCGGCTGCGGGAAGGGGGAGCCCAGGACCCCCCCGGGCCCTTTCTGCACGTTGTGGCGCAGCTCGATGAAGGGGGCGCCCATGGCGGCGGGCGCGGCGGGCACCGCGTCCCGCGTGCTCAGGCTGCCCACGGCGCTGCCGGTGCCCGGTGGGGCGAAGCGGGACGTGACCGGGAGCCGCAGGGCTGCGGCGGCTGCCTGCTGCTGCTGCTGCTGCTGCTGCCAGAGGTGCTGCTGCGGGGAGGGTGCCGGGAACACCCCGCGCGGGTAGAAGGCTTGGGGGGGGCCCCACCGCCGCCCTGCAAGACACCGCGGTGTTGGGACCCATTGGCACTGCCACACGCAGCACCCTGGGCTCCCAACGCAGCAGAACCAGAGCCGCTGCGGTGATCGCCGTGGGGAAGGGCTGGGGGTGCACGTCGCCGCGGGGCACTCACCTCCCGTTGATGTCCATAGCAGATGGTGTAGCCGCTGGTGGGGGCCGTGAGAGCCGCTCGTCCTGTGTGAACGCCGCCGGCACCATGACGGAGCCGGGCAGCTTCCCGGTGCCCGTGGCCAGGGTCCCCAGCAGGCTCTTGTCCTGGGATGGGCGACAAGGGCACAGCGTCACCCCCGCACCCAGCAGCGGGCTCCCAGCAGGGCCGTGCTCCTGTCCTCTACCTGTGCCGCGGGGTACGGGGCCATGGCGCGGCTCAGCTCGAAGGCCTGGCTGCCGGCCTCGGGTGCCCACGGTGCCGGGGAGGCCGTGGCCGCCGCCGCCGCCGCGCTCTCCTTCTCCTGCCGCAGGCTGTTGCGCTGGATCTGCTGGCGGATGAGCAGCTCGCGGAGCCGCTGGCGCTGGGGCACAGAGTCAGGACCCAGAGCACACACACGGGACCCTCAACCCCACCACAACGGGCCTGGGTCCTCCCTCACATCCCCCCCTCCAAAACCCAACCCAGCCCTTACCTGCCGCTGCTTCTCCAGCTCCGACTGGCTCATGGTGCCGAGGGCCCCGTCCTGGCTGCCGGGCAGCTCCGCCAGGTCCCGGTTTGGGGGTGCCGAGAGCCCCATGGCCGCCTCCTCCCTCTTGTCGCCCGCCGGCCCCAGCGCGGCTCGGGGCAGGAAGGGGACGGAGCTGTCCTGCTGCTGCGGGGTGGCCGCGGGCTGCTGCGGCAGCACCGAGGGCGGCCGCAGCGGGGACAGGCTGTAGGTGTCGGCGGCCGCGGCGCTCGGCCCCAGCGGGCTCCCGGCTTGGTGGAACCCGGGGGACGAGGCATAGGCCGAGCTCTGGGGCTTGCCGGGGACGTAATGGCTGTTGATCCCGTGGGGCTGGTGGGACGGGGAGCCCTTGAGCGGCTCCGGCACGGCCGGGGGGAAGGTGAAGCGCATGGGGGGCTGCCCCCCGGCAAAGACGCTGGCGCCGGGGGAGCGGGCAAAGGGCGGCTGCTGCCCGGCCGGTGCCTTGGCGTGGGGGTCCCCCGCCGGGGCGCCCCCAAACCCCCCCCCTGCCGCCGCCACTGCCTTGAACCCCGGCTCCGGCAGCTGGGGCCGGGGGGGCTTGTGCAAGGGGGTGAAGGGATCGCGGGACTGGGGCCGGGAGGGCGGCTGGGAATAGGGGTCTGGGGACTGGAAGCGGGGGGTGACGGGGGACTGGCAAAAGGCTTCGTTGGAGAGCGGGCGGGGGGTGAGGGGGGACTGGGAGCTGGACTGGGACTGGGGGCTGGCGGGGACGCGGGAGAAGGGCTCGGAGGGCAGGGAGCGGGGCGGGAGGGCGCAGCAGGCATCGGGGGGCTGCAGCCGGGGCGTCAGCGGGGGCTGTGCGTAGGGGTCCAGGTAGGGCGACTGGCGGTAGAGCTCGGGGTGGGTGGGGGGCGAAGGGGCCAGGGGATGAGGGTCCGGGGGCCGGTGCCCCAACCCCGGGCTCTGCGGCTCCACCTGAGGCACCCGCGGGGTCATGGGGGCTTTGAAGACGTCGGCCACCTTCAGCTCCGCAGCGGAGAGGTGGGGGCCGCCCGGCGAGTCCCCATAGCCCATGGGGGGAGCGTAGCCGGGGGAGCAGACCCCCAGGCTCCCCCCTTCCTCCTTCTTCACCTCCAGACCCTTCTTCTGCTCCCCAAAAGGCAGGGGAGAGAGCAGGGCCTCGGGGGGCCGGGCCCCGGGGCTCCCCGGCACCGACAGGTTGTCCAAGGAGGGGCACCGGGGCTTGAGGAAAGGGTCGGGGGTGCCGGGCTGGTGCCGGGGGGTGCCGGGCGGCGTGGGGTGGAAGTCGGGGGGCCCGGAGCGGGGCGGGGGCTGGCTGGGGAAGGGCTGGAAGGCAGCGCCCGCCGTGGGGCTCTGGCCCAGGGGCGAGGGGAAGCGCGGCTCCAGCGCGTAGGCAGGCGCCGCGCCGTAGGGCTCATGCGAAGGCACTTGGGCAGGGGACTGGGGGGGCAGCTTGAGGAAGAGCTCGCTGGGAGACTCCGGCCCCGCTCCGGCCCCCGCGGGGGGCTTCAGGAAGCCCTCGCCGGCGCCGGGGGGGGGGCTGCCGATGTAGACGGGCTGCGCCCCCGGCGGCACCGGGATCCGCAGGTGCAGCGAGGGCCGCTCCGGCTTGCGCAGTCCCTCCCCTTTGGTCTGCTTGTTGATCTGGCTCTCGGCCTGCTGCAGAGAGAGCCCGGCCGTCAGGGGGGGGGCAATGGGGCTATCGGGGGGGCAATGGGGCTAACGGAGCGGGGCAAGGGGGTCCGGGCACCTCCGCGCTCCCGCACGTACCTTCTGCACCTTGTTGATGCGATGAGCCGCCCGGTTATCTTTGGCCTTTTGCTAACAAAAACATGAAGGAGCTGACTCGTGGCCCCCCCGGCGCCCCGGTCCCCCCCCCCGGCCCCAGCAGCTCCCCCCACCCCCGGCACTCACCAAATAGGGGGCTTTGTCTGTGGCGGGGACCTTCCTCCAGAGCTTCATGATCTGTTTGCAACGGCTCGACCAGTCTGGGAGGCCGGTAGGAGCAGAGCGAGAGGAGAAGAGGGACGTTAGTCCCTGCCTGACCCACCCCCTGCGTGCCCCCCGTGCTCACTGCCCGCAGCACCTCAGCCCTGTGCTGGAGAGGATGGGATGTCGCTTGGAGCAGGGAGCACGCCAGCCCCCCCAGAGCCCTACCTGGATAATCCTGCTTGAGGTTGGGGAAGTTCATGTTGGCGTAGAGCACGGGCGAGATGGTGGAGAGCTCGCCCAGCTCCTCGTCCTTCTCCCAGCGCTGGAGGCTGCGCTGGTTGTAGGACAAGCCGTCGCCCTCGCCCTCCGTGGTGGGGGTCGTGGGGGTCGAGGGGGTGGTGGCGGCAGAGCTGCTGGCCCAGGGGCTCTCGGGCTCGCAGTGGTCGGGGCTGAAGAAGCCGCTTCGCTCCCTGCATGGAGAGAGGAGGGTCATGGGCTGGAACAAGGAGGTGTCCCCCCAGCGCCCCGCGGCCACCCCTGGCCCCACACGTACCGGCTGTCGAGGAACGGGGACTGGCAGACACCCGGGTACGAATCCAGGGACACGGATCCGGAGAGCGAGCCCAGAGAAACGCTCCCTGCGAGGAGAGAGGGGTCACGGTCCTCAGACAACGCAAGATCCCCCCATGCACCCCGAAAACATCCACCCCCACAGCAACAGTCCAGCCCTTCTCCCACCCTCCAGGACCCCCCATTTACCCCTAAGACCCCCCCCCTTCACTCACCCTGCCCGGGCAGCTGGAGGTCTCCCTGCAGGAAGGGGCGCTGTGCCCGGCCGGGGTCCTGCCCTGCGCCTCCGGTCTCCATCCCGGCGGTGACGCAGTTGAGGGGCTGCTCCCCGCGCTCCGCCGAGCCCAGCACGTCCTTGAAGAGCTGCTGCACGTCTTTGCTCTCCATCTTGGGCAGCTCTGCGGGAGGAGGGAGAGCGGAGCCGCAGCATGGGGACGGGCTCACGCTGACAGGAGGCACAGGAGGGGACGATGGAGACACGGCGGGGGGGGACCTCACCTTCCGTAGGGATCTTGTCCAGGTCGGAGCTCAGCGCGCCCTCCCCTGGGGTCGCCGGTTTCTCCGTATCCCCGGGGTCCGGGGAGTCCTTTGGCTCGTCAGTGCCTGCAAGGAGGAACCAGGAGATGCCAGGGACCCCCTTCAGACCCCCTCAGCCCCCCAGGACCCCATGGGGCACCCCACGTCTCCCCCAGCCCCTACAAGAGGAGTCCTCCAGCCCGCTAGGGGGAGAGTCGTCCTCCAGTCCGCCAGGGCCACACACAGCGCCGCACCACTACGGGGCGCTCTACGCTCCACTCTATGGTCGCCAGCGCCATGCAGTCACCCAGGGACACCATAGAGTTTCCCCCTCCTGCGCTGCCCGCCCTGCCTAGAGCGTCCCCAAGCACAGAGCTGCCCCATCTCTCTGGTAGCAGGTGCTCTCTACCGCCCCCTACAGGCGCCCGCGGCTCACCCAGGTCCTCGCCCTTCGCGTCGTCTTTGCCCTCGTCGTCGGGCGCCGCGGCGCTGCCGTCGGTGCTGTCGTCGCCTGTGGGGCAGCGCACATCAGTGGGGCCGGGACGACACGGAGACCCCCAACCGCCCCCCGTGTCCGTGAGGTCCCCCCCCCAACCCCGCGCCCACACTCACCTCGGGGGTGCGCCGGGGGCTCCCTCCTGTCGTGGGGCGCTCCCTGCAGTGCCCCGGCCAGGCTGGGGTCCCCCTTGTGCCGTGGGGCGCCCTGGCCCAGGGAGGGGCGCGCGGCGCCGTCCCCCACGCCCCCCGCTGCCAGCAGCGCCCGGCGGCTCAGGTCCATCAGCGCCTTCCCGAAGAACGCCTCCTGCTCCGGCCGGGAATGGCGTGAGTGCGGCTGCCTTCGGGGCGTCCCCCCCTAAAGCCACCTCCACAACTCCCCCAAAGCCACCTCCCTGTCCCCCCCCCGAGCTGTGCCCCTCTGTCCATCCCACCTGCAGGTAGGGGGGGAACATATCCTCCAACTTGCTCTTCTTCCTTCCCCGGCGCTTCTTCTTCTCGTCCCCCTCTCCCGAGCCCGGGTCCAGGCCCCCCTCAGCTGGGAGGTCACCCGGAGCCCCTGCAACAGCCGCCCCTTAACACCTGCCCCACACAGACTGGGGCTGCTCCGGTGCCAGGGTGGCAGCAGCACCCCAGGGGACAAGTTGGGGGCAGGGGAGCAGGGGTGTCCCCAGGCCCTACCGTCCTCTGGGTGCCCCTCGGTGCTCAGCCCCTCGCGCCCCACTTCAGCCAACACCGCCGAGACCTTCTTGAGGCGCGTGTGGGACTTGCGCTGCCGCACCATGAACCCACCGATGCCTGGGGGGCAGACGGAGAGGCAACGGGGGTGGGTCAGGGCAGAGGAACAGGAGGTGAGGAGGGGTCTCAGCCGACTCAGGGGGGTCCTGGCTCTCGGGGGGCAGCACTCACCCGGCCGATAGGGTTTGCGCTTCCTCTTCTTGCACTCCTCCGGGTCCTCCAGCCCCTTCCCCGAGTCCACATCGGCCCCAATGTCCCGGTCAGGGCTGGCCGGAGCCTCCAGCTTGATCTCACACTCCATGTGCTCAACACCCACTGCCGGGAGGCGGAGCGGGGGACACGTTAACGGGGTCCCCGGCCCCCCTACGCCTCACCCTGCTGCCAACACACACCTTCAGCCTTGAGCAGCTCCTCGGCATCCAGATCTCCGTCCTTCTTGTCGTCGGGGCCCAGGGGGTCGCCCCCCTCCAGGCCCCCGTCGCCGTTGAGGGCGCCCGGGCGGCCCTTGCGCTGGCGCCGCTTGTGCAGGGGGGACAGGGAGAGGTTGCGCAGCACGGCCATGCCTGTCTCCGTCAGCCACACGCCCTCGAAGCGGAAATACTGCGGCTCTGCGGGGACAGGAGCCACGGTTGGGGATGAAAACCAGCACCGGGTGCGTGGCAACGGTAACGGCACCGGTAACGGCACCGCGTGTACCTGGTTCCTTCGCCTTGACCGCGGCGGCCTCTGCGGGAGATGTGGGCACTGCAGAGGGAAAAGCAAACGGGACGTGAGGCCCCACAGCCCCCCATGTCATAGAACCCCAGCCTGGTTTGGACTGGAAAGGACTTGAAGCCACGGGCAGGGACACCTTCCACTAGAGCAGGTTGCTCCAAGCCCCTGTGTCCAACCTGGCCTTGGACACTGCCAGGGATGGGGCAGCCACAGCTTCTCCCTTCAACCCATCCCAGTGTCCCACCACCCTCACGGGGAAGGACTTCCTTCGCAGATCCCACCTCAATCACCCCTCTGGCAGGTTAAACCCATCACCCCTCATCCTGCCCCTGCAGCCCCTCACACCCCCCCGGCCCCCCCATCACTCACCGGCCGGTTTGACCACGTAGGGCTGGCAGGCGCTGCAGTCGAAACCTTCATCCGCAGCCTGCTCCACCTCCTCCTCGGTGAAGAGGCTGTCACAGGCCGCGTGCAGCCACCTGCGGGCAAAGCGGGGACCCCCACCACAGCGTCACCCTATGGCCGCCCCGTCCCGGGGTCCGCCCCACACCGAGCCCCCCCCCTCTCACCGGTCACAGTGGCGGCACTGGATGAGCAGATCATCCTCCACGTACTTCTGGCGGCAGAAGGGGCAGACGACGAGGCTGGCGCAGGGCGCGCAGTGCGTGTAGTTGTTCTGCCACTCGCAGTGGAAGCCGGGCGAAGCCGCCCCGCACTGCACGCAGCACACGCACCTGGGGGGGGGCAGAAACAGGGGGTCAACGCCTGCTTTAACCCCCCCCGGCGCTCCCCCCGGGCCCGGCCACGCACCACTTGCACTTCCAGCCGCCCTTGGGCACGGTCTGCAGCGGCGGGTCCAGGCAGTACGTGTGGTAGCTGATGTCGCAGTCGTCGCAGAGCAGCAGGCGCGAGGGATCGGAGGCCTTGCCGCACACCTCGCACACGATGCACTCCACGCAGCGCCAGCCCTTCAGCAGCATCACCTTGGTGATCTGCGCACAGGGACGGGGGGGCAAGGTGAGCCCCAGGGATGGCCACGGGGGGGGCCCGGGCTTGGCGTGGCCATGGGGGACACCCCAGAGCTACACAGCCATGCCCTCATGCATGCACCCTAAGAGACATGGCCAGGCTGTGTGGGCCCCCGTGGGGCACGGCACGGTCCCACCAGTCCAGCGGTGGGGCTGCGGGGGTCCCAGTCGCCCTCACCTTGCTGTTGACGCAGTAGGGGTGGTAGCACTGGGAGCACTGGGAGCAGGCGAGGAGGTGCCCCTCGGCCCCGCGCCCGAAGCTGCCGCACACCACACACATGTCCTGGGGGAGAGGGACCATGAGGGGCGGCGGGCAGGGCCACCCCGTCCTGCCCCATCCCTCTGTGCACTCCACAGCGCCCCGGTACCTGCATGAGCACGAACTTGTCTGTGTTGGAGAAGAGGACGACCGTGTTCTGCATCGTGTCATCATCATCCTCATCCTCCTCCTTGCTGGGCGAGCTCTCCACGTCGGCGAGCTGCGGGCAGAGTGGGGAGCTCAGCACCCAGGACCCCTGATCTCTCCATGTGCTTTGGGGGGGGTGCAGGATCATGCTGCCTGGCCCCCCAGCCCTGCGCTTGTGGGGTGAACCCCCAGCCCCACAGCACAGCCCCAGGCAGTTGCCTCCTTCCCTCTCTCCCCACCCACCCCGAGGGCTCCCAAGGGCCTGGAATAGTTGGGAAGGGGACGCGGGAGATGCTCAGCTCCCAGCCCTGGGCTAACAACCCCGGCACCCCAGCCCCCAGCCTTACTGCTAAGGTGTCCACGGACGAGGTGGTCGACTTCAGGCGCGCACGGCCCCGGCCCCGGGCCCCGTGGGACCCACCTCGGGGGCGCCTCCGCCCGGGGAAGCTGCTGCTGCGCCCCTACGGCCAAGGGGAGAGGGGGGGTTAGAGCCACCGGAGCCCACCGCGGAGCCCAATCCCACCCCAGCACAGCCTGGGCAGGGCGGTGGGTCCCCCCCCCGAGGGTCAGGGCTCACGGGGGGGTGTCTGTGCGTGTCCCCCCGATACCTGCTTGACGCGGGAGCGCCCCGGGGAGCTGCGGCGCCGGCTCTTGTCGCCGTCCCCTTTGGCCGCCGGCTCGAAGAGCAGCGAGTCGTCGGTCTCAGCCCCCAGCGGCAGCGACCCCGCATCCTCCTTCTGCAGGCTGGCGTCGGCCGAGGCCGGGCCCAGCTCCAGCGACAGGGACCCGGCGCCCTCGGGGTCCGGGGAGCCCAGGAGCGGCTCCGAGCCGGGGAAGCTGCTGCTCGTGTCGCCCTGGCTCAGGTTGGAGATCTCGTTGAGGATGTCGGGGCGCGGGCGCAGGGCCGGGGGCTCGGTGCCGCCCTCGTCCCCGCGCCCCAGCAGCTTGTCCCCGGCCGCGCACACCTCCATGGGGGTCTCGGGCCGCAGCTCCTCCGGCTCCAGGAGCAACGGGGAGCCCTTGGCCTCGGGGTCCCCCCCGGCCCGGCCTTCCTCTAGCCCGTCCTCCTCGCTCAGTGGCGGGGAGCTGCCGCTCGTGCCCTCCCGCTCCAGCCGCGGCGCTTCCTCCTCCTCCTCTTCCTCCTCCTCAGGCAGGCCCGGGAAGGGCCCCAGCTCCGGGGCTGGGCTGCCGCGGGGGGGGTCTCCGGGGGGGCTGCCTGGAGACCCCCCCTCGCCACCGCCCGTCTCCATCTCCTCGTCCTCGGGGGGCTCGGCGGGGGCCAGGGTGCAGGCAGGGGAGCCCAGGGGGGGTGGCGGGGAGCCGGGGGGCTCGGTGTCCATAGCCAGGGGGCTGCCAGGGGGCTCGGGCAGCGCCGGGGGGGGGCGTTCGGGCTCCTCGTCCTCATTGGCAGCAGGGGAGGGGGCTGGGGGGGGAGCGGGTGAGACGGCGCGGAGATCTGGGGGGGCAAAGAGGGGGTTAGAAGGGACATCGCAGCCCCCCGCAGAGCCACCCCCCCCCCAATGCACCCCCAAACCCACCGGGGGGGGCTGGCGGTGGCGGGGCCGGCTCCAGGAGCAGCAGCGGCTCCGGCTCCAGCTCCATCTCCTCCTCGGGGGGCACCTCCGGGGCCAGCGCTGGAGCCTCCTCTGCCACAGCCACCTCGGGGAGGAGACCTGCGGGATGGGGCGGGGGTCAGGGGGGGCCCCACCACCCCCTGCGCCACCAGCACTGCCCCCCAGGTACCCCCAAACAAGGCATCAATGAAGGCTGACCAGTTGAGGGCCATGAACAATGCCCAAAATGCCCCAGCATAGGGCCCCCCCACCCATGGGAGACAAGAGAAGGGGAAAGGGGGCAAAACAAGAGACCCCCCCATTTACCTGGTGGCGCCGGGTCCTCCTCGGGGGGCAGCTCATCGCTGGGGAGCGGCTCTTCAGGGGGCAGCTCAGCGAGGGGAGGCTCCTCAGGGAGTGGGTTGTTGGGGGGCAGCTCGTTGGTGGGGGGCTCTTCAAGGGGGGGTTCATCAGGGGGAGACTTGTCAAGAGGCTTCTCGGGGGGCAGCTCATTGGGGGGCGGCTTCTCAAGGGGCAGCTCATCATGGGGGAACTCCTCAAGCAGTGATTTATCAGGGGGCAGCTCGTCCAGGGGGGGGATTTCTGGGGGCAGCTCGTCCACGGGGGGTATTTTGGGGGGCAGCTCATCCAGGGAGGGTATTTCAGGGGGCAGCTTGTCCAGGGAGGGTATTTCGGGAGGCAGCTCATCCAGGGGGGGCTCATTGGGGGGTGGTTCGCTGGGGGGCAACTCCTCCAATGGGGGTCTGTCAATGGGGGGCTCCTCAAGGGCTGGTTGCTCAAGGGGCAGCTCCTCAGGCGGTGGCTCATTGGGGGGCAGCACAAGAAGAGGGGGCTCCTCGGGGGGCTGCGTGTCTGGGGGGGGCTGCACGTCAAGGGGGGGCTGCACGTTGCGGGGGGGCTCATCAGGGGGCAGTTCATCGGGGGGCACCTCCACAGGGGTCAGCTCGCCAGGAGGGGCCCCACCGCCACTTGGGGGTCCCTCTTTGGGGTCCCCCCCCGGCCGCGCCTCCTCATTGCACCCCACAGGCTCCGGCTCAGGGGGGGGACTGGGCGCATCCATCACCTCGCTGCGCTCGGGGGACACCAACCTGCACGGGGGGCACGGGGTGAGGGGGCGCAGGGCTCAGACCCCCAGCCCCGGTACCCCCCAGCCCGGCACCGCCCCTCGGCACTCACGTCAGGGCGGGGGGCTCCGGCGGCGGCGCAGGCTCTGGGGGGGCCCCCCGGTGCCGGTGGCAGCTCTCACACAGCGAGGAGCCGCGGCACCCCGAGCACACCCGGCAGCCCTGCGGAGGGGGAGACGGAGACATGTTGGGGGGCTGTGGGGGGCACCAGCACCCCCTGAACCCCCCATGGTGAAGCCAAGACCCACCGTGCACTTCCAGGAGGCAGGGGGGGGGCCCCTCGCTGGGGGGCTCCATGCAGAACGTGTGGCAGCCCTTGTCACAGGCCTCGCACACCAGCAACTTGGAGTCCTCGCCGCGCTGCCTGCGGGGTGCAGGGGGGGGGGGGTGAGGGCTGTGGCCCCCTCATGCTCCCCTCACTGTGTGCGTGTCCGCGGGGACAGGGCTCACCTGCAGGCCTGGCACACTCTGCAGCCGGGGCACTGCCACCCCGAGCGCTTGCGGGGGGTGAGGGTGACGTCCAGGCAGCCCCCGTGGTAGTGCTGCCCGCAGCCGGTGCAGAGCACCAGGTCCCGCAGGTCCCCCGGCGCGGCGCACACCGAGCACCGCACGTCCTCTGCACACAGACAAGCGGGGGGGGGGGGGTCAGGGGCACCCCGCACCGGGCTCTGCCCCCCCGGCACCCCCCAGTGCAGGGGGGGGAACACGGCAGCCCCACACGCACCCATCTGCAGCGCCTCGGCCACGTGCTCGGGACACAGGAGCCGCAGGGTCTTCATGGACTGGAAGCAGCCGCTGGCGGCGGCGCAGGGGAAGTGGTAGAGGCGGTGGCAGCCGCTGGCCCGGCACGGGATGGTGGCCCCCCGGCGGCGGCAGTGTTCACATTGCTGTGGGCACAGAGCCCCGGGGGGGTCACCGCTGCTGCCGGAGCAGCCCCCCAACAACGGTGCCCCCCCCATCCCTGCCCTGGGTCCATGTACCTGTGAGATCCCTGAGAAAACAGCTCTGTCCACAGCCCCCGGCTCCTGCCCCGCGCCGCCGGCCCAGGCTGCGCAGCAGCGGTGCACCCAGCAGTGCCCTGCGGGGACGGGGGGTCAGCGCCGGGCCGGGGGACGTGGGGACGGGGACACGGGGAGCGGTGGGATGGGGACACGGGGAGCGGCGGGATGGGGACACGGGGAGCGGTGTGACGGGGGCCCCGATGCCACGGCCATACTCACCCGTTGGCTCGAAGAGCTGCGCCGGCGTCACCCGCTCCGAGAAGCCGACCTGCGCCGGGTCGTCCCCCAGCGGCTCCGGCTCCAGCTCCGGGGGTCCCTGCTCGGGCCCCTCGGGGGGCTCGTGCCCCAGCAGCCGCTCGCGCCAGTCGGGCGCTGGCTCGAAGCGCTGCAGCTCCCGCTGCCCGTGCGGGCTCCAGTCCCCACAGTTGCAGAGGGCGCAGCGGCGCGCGGGGGTGCTGCGAGGGGGGAGCACAGCGGGGTTCAGGAGCACTGGGACACCCCCCCCCACCCACCAGCTCCATGTCACCCCCCGACCCCCCCCTCCTCACCTGCTGGCCTGGGGAGGTCCCTTCGTGTCCGTGCTCTCCGGCTCCGGCCCCGCGGAGGCTCCTTCGGGGGGTTTCAGGGGGTCCCCCTCAGCGCTGCCCATCTCCTCCGTGGCCACGGCCCCATCGGCTGCGGGGAGAGCAACCATCAGTGCCCATGGAGGGGGGGGCACAGCACCAAACCCCCCCCCCCCCCCAGCACCCCCAGCCCCTACCCCGTGCTCACCCGGCGCGGCCGCGTCCTTCTCCTCACTGGGCGGCTGCTGCTCGTCCATTCTGCCTCCGGCGTCCCTCGGGGGAGGGCCCGCGGCTGCAGGGGGGGGCGAGAGCCATCAGGGACCCCCCCATAACCCTCCACACCCCCCCCAGCACAAGTGACAGGGCAGGTCCCCCCTGAGTTTGGGGGTCTCAGTGGGGCAGAAGCACCGCTCCCCACACGCACCATGGGTTCCGGGGGGTCACGCACCCCCCCACCCCCTGCCAGCCTCCCAAGTCCCCCCCATAGCTCGGCGTGACCCGATTCCCCATTGAGGCCGCACGGGAACTACGTGACCCCGATTAAACCCAAGGGGAGGGTGCACCAGCACCCCAGGGTGCCACCGGGACCCCCCCGCGGCAGCAGCACCAGCTCCATGGGAACACAACCAGGGCCCCCCCGTTCCTCCCACAGCAGGACTTGGGGTGCAGGACGAAGGGGGGTGCCCAGAACCCCCCCCCACCTGCCCGCACCTCAGTTTCCCCACATGGTCCCAAAGGGGGTGCGGGGGGGGTCACCCCCAAGCACAAACCCACCGGGGCTTCACATACACCCCAAAACGAGGGGGGCTCAGGCAGCTACGGGGGGGCGACACAGCAAAGGGGACCCCAACCGGGCTGAAAGCAGCACCCGGGGGTCCGGGCCCCCCCAACCCAGAGCAGCACGAACGGGGCCGCGATGGGGGAACCCCCGGGGCCGGAGCAGGGCGGGGGGGTCCCGGCGCGGTGCCGCCGCTCCCCAGACCCCCCCCACCGGCTCCCGGTGATCCCGGGGGGGGGTTAAGGCCGCCCCGGGTCCGCTGCGCCCTCCCCGGAAGGGCCCCGACGTGCACCGGGGCCGGGGAGGGGGGGGGTCTGTGGAGGGGCCCGGCCGGGCCTGCCCGCCCCCCCAGGGGGCTGCAGCACCGAGCGGGACCCCCCGCACCCGCCCCGGAGCCCCCCCGCCGCGCTCCCGCCGCTCCCCGGTACAACCGGGCCCTCCCGGGGGGCCGAGCGAGCCAGGCCCGCTGCCCCGGCCCGCCGCGGCCTACCCCGGCGCCGGGCCCCCGGAGCGCCGGGCCCGGCCGTCCCTCGGGCTCAGCCCCGAGCCGCACCGGCTCCGCGGGCGGTACCGGCGCCGGTAGCGGACACAAAGGGAGCCGGGGGCCGCGCTCCGGGCCCGGGGAGGCCTGGCCGGGCGGCGGCGCGGCGCGGCCCGGGGCCGAGCGCGGGGCCTCCCCCCCGTTGCGGGGCCGCGGGGCCTGGTCCCGACCGCGCGGGAGCCCCGTCGGGGCCGCCCCCCGTCCCCCGCCCGGCGCTTACCCCCGCGGCCGCCCTACGCCGACGGGCCTCGGGGCGCGGGGCGGACGGTGCTCCCCGGCGCGGCCATTTCCAGAGGAAAGTAGGTCCCGCCGCCCGCCCCCCGCCCCGCCCCGCCCGCCCCCGCCCGCCCCACCGGGGCCGCCGCGCTGCGCCCTCGGGGCCCGCGGCCGGGGGAGGGGGGGGGGCGCCGCGCCCGCACTACTTGGCAGCGGGGGCTCGGGCGGAGGGAGACGTTGCGCGGCGGGAGCTGCGCGGCCGCGGAGGGGAGGGGGGGGGGTGTGTGTGACGGCGCGGGCCGCAGCGCACGCTGCCGGGAGGGAGGGATCCCTCCGCCACGTTTAACCCCGGCGGCGCCGGGGCGGGCGGCGCGCACGTGGGCACGGCGGGGCGGCACCGGGCACGAGCCAGGCCACGCCCCCCCAACATCCCCCCCCCCCCGCGGTGAACCGGGGCCGGAGGGACGGGGCCGAGCCCGGTGACCCCGAGGCTGCTCCCGCGCTCCGCTCCCCTCCGCCTCGACAGCCCCTAAAGCCCCTCCCGGTACCGGGCGGCCGGGGCCACGCACACGGGGAGCCCCACGAGCGCCCCCCAGCGGGAGGGAGGACCCGAATCCCCTCGGTCCCCCCCTGCCTCGGGACCCCCGGTGGGGACCAAGGACAGGTACGGGGTATGGAAAGGCAGCACCGGGGCGGGGGGGCGCCTTGGGGGTGAAGAACCCCCGCCTCGCCCGCACTCCACTACCCCCCCATAGCAGCTCCCCGCTCCTTCTCGCCCCTCATCATTAATTAAGTGGCAGTAATTGGCTTGGCTGGGTGCGGATAAGCCACATGGGAACCGCAGCCCCCCCCCACTCACCCAGCCCAGGGTGCGGGTTGGGGGGGTTCAGGGCTGCAGAGCCCCCCCGGCGGGATGCTGAGCCCCATTCAGGCCCAATGCTGGGGCGTTGGGGGATCCCCATATGCTCCCTCACCCCCTGCACCCCGTGAGGAGCAGCCCCCCCCCCCCCCAGCCCGGCCTTGGAGTGGAGGTCACAGCCAAAACAACGTTTAATTGTTCAAGCCCCTCATTCCCGACTCCCCCGAGCGGCGGCTGCGAGCGCGGCAGGGCCGGCCCGCAGCCCTGCACCGGGACCAGCACCCGCAGTCACCCGGTGCCGTGTGCGTGGGGAGGACGCAGACCCCTGCCCCACACCAGCCCTTCGTGCGCCCCAGAGCCTGTGCAAAGTGAAGGGTCCCACAGAGCAAAGTGGGACGGGGTGGCCCCAGAGCCCTTGTTGTGGTAGGGGGGAAGGTCCCACGGGGGGGGTCACATCAGGCGGCAGCCGGTGGATCTGCCGTAGGAGTTGTCCACCCGGTCGATCTCCTCGATGATCTTCAGGAAGATCCCCTGGGTCACCTGGGGACGAGGGGACACGTCAGCCCCAGTGCTGCAGGGACCCTGCGCCCAGCCCCGGGTGGGGGTATGGCCCCCCCCGACCCAGACCTGGCTCTCCTTGGCTGAAGACTCGAGGAATATTGCCCCCCATGACTCCGCCAGCTTCTTCCCTTCATCTGTCTTCACCTCCCGGCTGCAGACACAGCAGAGGATGGGTGGGATGGCACCAGGTCCTCAGGGAGGGAGGACAGGGACAGCGGGACAGGACCCCCAGAGCCCCCTTACCTCTGCAGGGACAGGTCCGCCTTGTTCCCCACCAGCACCACGGGCATGCTGCGGGCATGGGGAGGGTGAGGGTCCGGCCCAGCCTGGACACCCAGCACCCCAGGAGGGTCAGCACCTACCGCGTCTTCCCCCGGCTCTCATAGAGCTTGTTGTGAAGGGTCTTCACCACCTGGAAGCTGGAGGAGATGGGGAGATCCAGGCATTGCCCCCCCACCAGCATCACACACACACCCCCTCTCGAGGGGACGCGTGTCCCCCCCTCACCTCCGCAGGGATGTCACCGAGTACACCAGGACGTAGCCGTGGATGCCGATGATGAAGGAGTGGGGCAGGATGCTGTACTCGTCCTGGGGAGGGCAGGGCCGGAGCGCGGGGCTCAGGATCCAGCAGCCCTGGACCCCCCCGACCCCCCCAGCCCTCAGCGTTACCTGCCCGGCCGTGTCCACCAGCTGGAGCTGGAACTCATCCTTGCCCACCACCACCATCTTGTTGTAGGCTGCGGAGGTGGCACTGGGTTAACAGAGCTCCCTGGGACCCCCCCCGCCATCTCCACCGCACTCTGACCGTGCCCCCAGCACAAGGCTTTGGGGTACAGCCCACAAAGTGGGGGCACATCAGTCCCCACCACCCGTGACCCCGCGGGGGCAGCGGGAAGGGGGAACCCCCCCGCGGTTTGGCACTTACTGCTCTCCACCGTGGGCTCGTAGCACTCCACGAACTTCCCCTCCACGAACTGATGGGCCAGGGAGGTTTTGCCTGGACGGAGGGGGGGGGTAAAAGCACAGGGCTGGGACAGGCTGGGGGGGGGGGGGCGGGGGTGACTGGGGCTCCCGGGGAGTGGCGTCTGGTCTAAGCGCAGCCTCACAACCCCAACGTGGGGCCGGGCCCCGCCATGCTCTGACCCCGCAGCGGCGGGAGGCACTCACGAGGAGCCCGGTACAGCCCCCCCACCCCTCGGTGCACCCCCATTCCCTGCGGGGCAGCCCCGCGCCCCAGCACCCCGGGCAGGGTCCCGCCGGGGGGTGCAGCCCGTCCCGCGCCCTCCGGCCCGCACTGACCCACGGCGCGGTACCCCAGGATGAGCACTTTGCGGTGGCGAACCAGCGGCATGGCCCCAACCGGGGCGGAGGGGGAGGCGGTACGAGGGGGGACGCGGGCGGGCGCGGCAACCAGCGTTATAAACCGCCCGCCGCGGCGCGGGGAGGCGGTGCCGCCACCACTACACCGGCGGCTCCACGTGACCACAACACTGCCCGCCCGCCCGCTCCCATTGGCCAGGCGGAGGAGAAGGGGGCGGGGCGTGGAGGCCGCGCGGGGCTCTGGGGCTCCATTCATGAAAACGGGAGGGAACGGCCGGAGCCACGTGGTGGCCGCACGCGCCTCCTGCCCCCCCGCCCCAGCCCGAGACCCCCATGCTCAGCCATAGGGAAGCTCAGCCATAGGGATGCTCAGGCATAGGGATGCTCAGCCATAGGGACCCCCATCCCCATCGATACCCCACGGACTCCCCCCGGATACTCCAATTCCAGCCCCCGGGATTCCAAGCCCGAGGGACCCCCATGCCCCTGGAATGCTGCAGCTCACCGGGGTTCCCACCTCCCCAGACCCCCCAGCCCGGCCCTTCACAGCCCCCCCAGTCCCAGACAGAGCTCCACAGGGGCCATAGAGTCTCTTTATTTACCCAAAGAATTAAATAGCAGGATTCTCTGTTTCTGACACAGTCGTGGTTAGGAGCAGGCTGAGCCCTGCCCCGCGGCGCGGGCGGGGGCATTTATATTACCATTTATAAATAGAAAAATAGACCTCTCAAGCAGGGCGGGTTAGCAGTTAGCGCGGTTAGAGCCGGGGCCGGCACCCCCGGGTTGGATCCGGCACTCCCCGGGTTGGATCCGGCATCCGCTGGGCTGGATTCGGCATCCCCCGGACTGGATGCAGCCCCGGGGCAGGGTCCGATGACGCCCGACAGGCAGCAGCCCCAGCCGCAGCGGTTAATAAAGCAATAAATAGCGGGGGAGCGCGCGGGGTCCCGGGTGCAGATACCCGGCGGTGCTGCAGGAGGGGCTCCGGGACACAGGAGGGGGCTGAGCTCAGGTCCCTGGGCCACCCCATGACGCCCCATCCCAGAGACCCTGTCCCCAGCAGAGCTGAGGGTCACCCCAACGCCTCCGCGGGGCCAGAGGTACCCCAATCGCTCCTCCCTGGGTGCAAGGGGGGCCCAGGGCTGGAGCCCCCAGTTTCCAGTGTGTAGCATGATCTGCAGTGCGGTGACTGGGGGGGGGCGGGACCCCCTATACCTGCAGGGCCTCGTGGCCCAGCACCCCCCCAGCCAGCCGGTAGAGCAGGCGGGAGTACCAGTGCATCCCAGCCTCTGGCACCGTCCCGTTCCCGGCCTCGGCGCGCACGGGCAGCAGCGAGAGGAGGCCGTGGAAGAGGCGGAGCGGGGCGAAGGCGCAGTGGGCCCAGCGGTGGCTCTCTAGGACGGCGTAGCAGGATGCCAGCACCCCGTTGACCAGCAGGGTCCCGTGGGAGGTGAGCGGGGCGAAGACCCCGACGCCATCCTCCCGTGAGACCCGCAGCACTCGCGCCGGGCGCAGCCCCTGCCCCCCGGCACCGTGGGCCAGCACCGCGTCCCCGGGGCGCACACGGCGGGCGAAGACGGGCAGGAAGGTGGCGTTGGCCGCCCCCCGGGCCGCGAAGACGAGGTGGGACGGGGTGAGGAGCAGCCGGCGCGCAGGGCTGGCCGTCTCGATGGCCACAAAGGAGGCGCGTTGGTCCAGGTCGCGGTCGAGGAACAGCAGCACCTCGGTGGGCACCAGG
This sequence comes from Strigops habroptila, assembly GCF_004027225.2. Classification (NCBI taxonomy): domain Eukaryota; kingdom Metazoa; phylum Chordata; class Aves; order Psittaciformes; family Psittacidae; genus Strigops; species Strigops habroptila. The sequence continues at coordinate 112,479 of NC_044299.2, read as the reverse complement.
CGCCCGCCTGGCTCCGCACCCAGCACCCAGTCGCCCCGGCGCAGGTCGGCCAGGCCCCGGCGTTCGCCGCTCTGCAGGGTCACAGTGGCGTGGCCGGGGAAGCAGCCGCCGGTGCGGACGGCCAGCGAGTTATCTGGGTGTATGGGGAAAGCCGTGGGTGCCCTGTCCCCACCGGCCACCTCCACCTCCAGAAGGGAAACGGCTCCAAATGGAGCTGCTCCCCCCCCGGCCCCCGAACCACCCCCGGAACAAAGCCGGTATTTTCCGACCCCCCCCCTCCCCGGTTCCTGCGCGGCTCCCGGGGCGCTGCAGGGCCCCTTTGTCCACCCCGCACTGACGCCCTTTGTTCGGGGCTGGCGACGGTGACATTTACGGGCACTTTCACTTTCTGTCGATTGTCATTTCTAGGCCGGATGGGGGTTGGCGGCTGGAGCAGCTGCGGGGCTGTGGGGCTGGGAGCTGCGGGGCTGTGGGGCTGCGGGGCTGTGGGCTGCGGGGCTGTGGGGCTGAGGGACAGACATGGGCTGAACCCACTGGGGCTGGACACCAACCGGAGCAGGGCTGCATCCCACATGGATGCAGGCTGCCGAGGGGGAGCAGAGGAGACTGCGGGGCTGCGATGCTGATGGGGATGGCAGCCCCCCCCCGTGTGGTACCTGCTCTAACGGAGACGTGGATGTGCGCCTTGGACTCATAGTAGACCCAGTCGAAGCCGGCCTCCACGGCCAGGCGCGCCAGCATGCCATACTTGTGCCGGTCCCGATCGGACGTGGTGATGTCCAGTGCCCGGCCCTCATAGTGCAGCGAGTCGGGGAGGTGGTGCCCGTCCTCGTCCCAGCCTTCCGTCACTCGCAGCTTCACCCCGGGCCACATGTTCATCACCGCGATGGCTAACGAGTTCACCCGCTCTTTGCAGCGCTGGACGGGGGGGGACCAGCACCGGAGTCACCCCCAGCCCCTGCAGCGCCAGGTCCCCCCCACAGATGAACAGAGGGCCTGCAGAGGCTTGGGGAGAGCTCAAAGGGGTTGCTGGGGGGAGCCCCCACAGGCGCAGAGAGGAGCACAGTCGAGCTGCCCCCCCCCGCCAGGATGCAGGTTGAACGTTAACGTGCCCCGGGGTCCCGTGGTGCACGGGCAGCCGGGCAGAACGGGCAGGGGACCGGGACGGGGACCGGGACAGTGTCACCTTCCCCGCGGCACCGGCAGTGACTGATTAACGCGGGGGGGGGGGGGGGGGCAGAGCTGAGGGCGCAGCGGACCCTGAACCAGGCCTGAGTCCGGGAGCAGCACCGTGGGGAGCTCAGCGCTGGCTTGGGGGGGCTGCACCGGGGAGCTGGGACGCCAGTGCCCAGAGCAGAGGCGCTGGTGGGGGGTCCCGGTCAGCGCCGGGGTCCCTCTCCCCCTGTAGCAGCGGCAGCACCGACGTGGGCTGCGGAGCTCGGAGCTACCCTGGTCCGGTGAGGTCACAGCGTCCCCCCGCGCCCCGGTGCCCCCCGGTCCCCCGTGCAACAAAGCGGCTCCCGGGAGCGCGGGGCCGGGGGGGCGGCAGCGGCGGGGGGGCAGGAATGTGCCCGGCCCGGCCCGGCCCGGCGACAATGGGCTCCTTCCAGCCCGGAGCTGACCTCAGGCTCCGGGAATGCCGGCGCGGCCACAAAGGGCCCTTTCAGCCGCCTGCACCCCGGGGCGGCCCCGGCCCCGGCACCGCCGCCCCGGCCCCGCCGCCCCGGCCCGCGGGAGCCGCAGCCGCCGCCTGGACCACTCGCAGCATCCCCCGTCTCCATGGCGACCGTGGAGCCGCCCCTCGCCATGGCAACCGCGAGCATCCCGACAGGGCGCGGCGCGGCGCATCCCGGGCTCCCGCCGCCCTGGATTCCCCTCACCCCGCCCCGGGCAGACAAGTACCGGGGCCGCCCCCTCCCAGCTGCCCGCCCCACCGGCACCGCCCCATTAATCCCCGACGGCAGCTCCTTAACGCCCAACGCGGCGTGACCACACCGTCGCCCCGGGGATCCGGTGCTGCCGACGAGGCAACGTGCGGCCCCGGGGAGGGTCAGACCCTGTACCCCAGGAGGGTCGGTGCCGCCCGGGGAGGGTCGCTGCGCTCCCGCCCGCCTCCCCCCTGCCGCCGCGTCCCCGGTCTCCCGGGAGCGAGGCCGCGCCGGACCGGGCGCAGCCCCCACCTCGGTCATGAGCCGGTCCGCGCCCGTGTTCTCCTCGTCCTTGAAGATGATGTCGGGATTGTAGTTGGGCACCAGGTCCCTGAAGCGCTCCGAGCCCCGCAGCACTTTGCCCTCTGCCTTCCCGCTCGCCCCCAGCGTCTGCTCGGGCACGTTGGGCACGAACTGCTTGTAGAGCAGCGGCGAGAGCTGCCGCCGCCCCAGCCGCCGCCGCCCCACCGGACCCCGGCCCGGCCCGCAGCCCAGCGCCGGTGCTGTCAGCAGGCAGGCTGCGAGGCCGAGCAGGCCGAGGGCGAGCGGGCTCCGCCGGGGCATCCCGACCGCCGGCCCCCGCTGCCTCCACCGGCCCCGCTCAGTCGCCGGGGGCTCGGGAGGCTGGGGCGGGCATGGTCCCGCTGCGGTGGCCCCGGGGCTTTTAGACGGTCGCGGTGCCAGGGGCGGGTCGGCGCCGTTTCCTTCTCACACCCACGGACCCGTCGCCGCTGCGGGATCCGCGGCAGCCCGGGACTATTGCCCCCCCGCCTCCGGTACCGCCACCCACTCGGAGCGCGGCACCCGGGCACCGGGACGGCCCCCCCCGCCGCCGGCTCCGCACCCACGGGCCCGGCACCCCCGCGCCTGGCGCCGTAACCCTTCCCGGGGACCTCCCGACACAGCCCGAGCCTCGGGGAACGCGCTCTTCCCGCTGCTTCCCAGTACCGGGCACCGGCCACCGGCACCCCGCGCCTCGGTCCCGCCTCCTCTCCCCGTGTGAACCCTGCGCTCCGGTACCGGCTGCTCTGCCCGCTCCCCGTACCGCGCTCTGGTACCGGGACACCCTTATTCCGGTCCTAAGGCCGCGCTTCTGGTCCCGGGACCCTTCTCCTGTCCTGTCACCGCCTCTCGGGACCGGCGATCCCCCTCTCCTGGCGCCGGCCCCGGTCCCGGCCGCTCCTCTCCTCCCGCTGCCCTTCGCACCGGGGACACACGTTATTCTAATGCTGCGCCGCCGGTACCGGCACCTGCACCTGCTCCGTCCCCTGGCACAACCTCGCTCCCGGGCCTCGCTTCCTGGCAAGACTCCGGTCCCCCCGATCGGTCCGGCCCCCGGTACCGGTACCCGCTCCTGGCTCAGCCCCGGTACCGGCTCCCCTGGGTGCCGGTCGGCGCCGAGCGCTGCCCGCAGCCGTCCCGGCCGGGCTGCCCCCACCTGCGGCCGCTCGGCTCCGGCCCTGGGCAGCCCCGCCTCGGACCCGGCCCCCGGGAGCGGCGGCAGCGGCGGCCACATCCCCCGGGGCCGCCCCCGCCGGGCTGCCCTGCCCCGGACGGCCCCTCCGCGCCTCGGGCCCGGGCCCCCCGCTCCGGGCTCGGGCTCCGCCGGGGATCGAGGCACCGCCGGGGCTGGGACCGCTCTCCCCCGAGAACGGGGGCACCTCCAGAGGCAGCCCCCGCCCCGGGATCGGGCTCCCCCGGGGGCTGAGTCCGTGCCCCCAGCACCCCCCTGCACCCTCAGAGCTGCGGAGAAGCACCCAAAGGTGCCGGGACCCCGTCGAGGGCAGGAGGCAGCAGCGGGGTGGTGCAGGGTGGGGAACGGGCCGGAGGGAGCCCGGCCCCCCGCGGCTCCCCCGGTGCCAGCCCGGGGTGACTGGGAGGGGAGCAGGTCGTGGGGAAATCGCGGGCATCGATGGCCTCATTTCCTGCAATATAAACCAGGCTTCCTGCGCTTCCTGCCCGGCCCCTGCCGGGGGGGGGGGGTACGGGGGGGTCCGGGCCCCCAGCCCCGCGGGGGGGGGCGCCCTGGCTCGGCCCCAGCCGGGGCAGGATGGGTGGGGGGGAGCCGGTTCCTGGGGTAGTTTCCGCTCCGGCCGCATGACACCCCCCTCCCCAGGGGGCAAGGACCGAGCCCCCCCCCCGGGCCCCTCAGTCCCCTCCTGCCCGCACCCCGAAGCGGTCCGTGCCCCCCCAGGCTGCTGCTCCCAACTTCAGCCCTACCTCAAAGGAGCTCCTTAACCCCAGCCATGATAAGGGTTAATGTTGAGGGAACCTGGACAGGACTGAGTGTCCCCCCTCCCCAGACAGGGACCCCCCCCCAGGCTCAGCCCTTGGATGAGGGGAAACAAACCCCTGCAAATGTGGATATTTCCATATATAAAAAGAGACTCTTTATTGCTCCAAACAAGTTCGATGGTAACAGAGACCCGACAAACTCAACACACAGGTTCACCCCCAGCCCTGCTCCTCCCCTGGGGAGTCCAAAGGCCTAGCAGTGGGGGACAACCAGTGCCCCACCACCACCATGACACGGTGTGTGGAGTGACTGTGGGAACCACAGGCCCCCCCATACTGACTTTATGATGCTCTTACATGAGGTATGTGAACGGGGGGGGGCTGCTGCCAGCGCAGCTCCGGGGGGGCTGTGATGGGGACAAGGCTCAGTAGCACAGCTGGAAAGGGGCAAGTCTCCCCCGAGGAGCCTCAGCTCTCCCGGGGGGGCTCCAATGTCCCTGAAGCACCATTGGGGTCATCCTGGGGGCCACCGCAGTGGGGGGGGGCATATCCCTGTCCCCAGCACTAGCAGGGCTTGGTGAGGCGCCGGGAGCGGGGCACAGGCAACGGCAGCTTGTGCAGACCTGGGCAGAGGGAGAGTGTGAGAGGCGGCGGGGGGGGACGGAACGGGACCCCCCCTCCAGCCCCGTGGCTCCCCCTCACCGAAGGCGTGGATGAGCTCGGCCTGGACGGCCCAGGACACCCTCTTGACCAGGCAGAGGGTGGTGAGCACCGCGAAGCCCATGTTGTACAGGAACACGATGTAGAAGTTCCCCAACCAGTTGAAGCGGCCAAAGTCCCCCAGGAGGTCAAATCGGGTGATGCCTGTGCGGGGGGGGGGGCAGTCAGGGCATGTGGGGACACCCAGGGCCCGGGTTCACCCTGATCCCCCCCCCGGGGCTCACCCAGTGTCCTGGAAAAGACGGGCAAGGCCGAGCTGAGCACCAGCAGGGAAACGCAGTTCCCGATGATCTGGGGGGGGAAGGAGTGTTCTGGGGTGGGCAGCGCTGCCCCCAACAGGCTGGGGAAGGGGGACCCCAGTGCTGGAGCCCCATAGGGACCCTGTGCCCGAAGCATCAGGATGGGGGGGGACACACAGTGCTCCCACCTTGGTGAGGGGGGTGTCCTGCCGCTCCGGGAGCAGGCGGGTGAAGAGGGGGGAGTTGTAGAAGCCCACGACAGAGGAGACCATCAGGTAGCTGCGAGGGACGTTAAGGAAGAGAATGGGGAGTCCTGGGGACAGCGCTGGGGCCGCGAGTGCCCGTTGGAAGGATACAGGATGAGGACAACCTGCAGGGCAGCTCCGAAGGAGCCGAAGATGGAGAAGGAGACCTGGCCCAGGGATGCGTCCTGCTGGGAGAGGAGGAGGTTGGGTTGGACCCATCCCATGGGACACACTCGTCGCTGTCTTGTCCCCTCACCCAGGTACCTGGATGCCCCGTGGCATCGCAGCATCATCCAGCAGCAGCTCCAGGACGTGGAAGCAGACGATGAGCACGGAGATGCCCTGGGAGGAGCAGGGAAGGGGTGAGGGCAACGAGAGGGGACCTGGACGAGCTCCAGCTCCCCCGGGAGCGCAGGGACACTCACAGTCAGCGCCAGGAGGCCCAGCATGGCCAAGGGGTAGCCCAGGTTCCTCTGCCAAGGTGACGCTCGCTGCCGCAGCTCTGGGGGGGGGGACAGGAGAGGGGTGAGAGGGGAGCACAAACCCCACCTGAGGGCAGCAGATGGAGGGGGCCCCGGGGTGCCAGGACAGGGGGTTACAGCCCCCACCCTGCTGGAGAAGCGGTGATCCCAGTGCCAAGCTGGAGGGAGCTTTTTCTCCCCCAGGCTCCTCACCCAGCTTCCGCCTCTTGCTCCGGATGGCAAAGAGCTGCTCCCGCAGCAGCTCCACATTCAAGTTGAGCCAGCAGGAAGCTTTGCCTGCCAGGGAGGAGATGCCAAGGGGCTGGAGGGGGCTCCTATGTGCTGGGGGAGAGGCGCCCCCATCCATACTAAGAACTCCCCTCCAGGCCGGTATCCGTGCTGGGCACCCACCAGAGGAGATCCTGCGGGACACAGCAGCTTCCTCCAGCCTTGTGCAGCTCAACTGCTCGTCCAGGTCTTCCAGGAGCTGGGGACGGGTGAGGAGCCCATAAGCAGCAGACTCAGGGGGGTGAGGGCACCTCACACCTGGGATGAGGGACCAGGCACCCCCGGGGGACACAACACCTTACCCGGGGTTTTACCAGCAGCTTCCCCGTGACAGCAAACATGGTGGAGAGGCCAAAGGGAGTGCACACTGCAATGGGAGGGGAGGCTGAGTGGGGGGGACCCAGCATCCTACCGCCCCCTTCACCCTCAGAACGGGCCTGGATAAGGGCTGGACCCTGCACCCAGCCAGGCACCCCTGGGACCAGCACCCAGCGCAGGACACGCCACATCCCAGGACTCACACAGCAGCAGCAGCACCCCAAAGAGCGAGATGCAGGAGTAGAGGTAGGGCAGGTAGTACTCCCAGAGGTCTGTGGACACAGTGGGGTCAGGCCAACAGTACCGGGAACGTCTTCTTCCCGTCAGGGCCTGGTCCTGCCCTGCTGGAGCTGGGTGAGCCCCAGAGCACCCCGGCAGCACCCACCATAGAGTGACTGGCGACTGGCCACGTCATTGCCCACGATGGCAGAGGCCACCCAGACCATGCCCAGCACCAGCAGCGTCAGCAGCAGCAGCACCACCGAGGTCTCATACACCCTGGCCATGATGCCCTGTGGGAGCAGGGTTAGTGGGGAGCCAGGGACAGGGGTGAGACAAGGGGGGACACCACCACCCACCTTCTTGGATCCTGCAAAGCCCTCTGACTCAGTGAAGAAGTAGGCAAAGGGCATGAGGAAGACAAGGGACAGATTGGAGAAGAGAAAGACCAGGTTCCAGAGGCCTGGAGAGGAGGGAGAAGAGAGTGGAGTGAGCTCCTGGGGGGGAGACCCTGCCCCACAGCCCTCAGAGCACCCTGGGGCCACCCTGTGCACCCACCATGGACAAGGGACCCATTGAGCCACTGGATGTAGTAGTTGTGGGGGAAGGAGAGCAGCACCTCGTTGCTGATGATGGAGAAGGGCAGGAGGAGGACAGCGCCCAGTGCCACAGCCAGGGTGAAGGTGCAGAGCCCCAGCCTGCAGGAGGGACCAGTGTCAGCTCCCAGGGTCACTGGGTGGGAGGTCCTCATGTCGTGGCTCAGGAGGAAGCACCTGAGTGTCCCTCATAGGATAGGCAGGAACTTACGCGATCCTGTTGACAGCAGCATCCTCATCATCGTGCTCTGCAGGGGGGAACATCCCAAACCATTGGGGCTGGGGGAGGCATCACTCCCACCCATCCCAGTGCTGCACAAACCCTCCCGGGGTGGGTCTGGGCTCTGCTCCTGTCCCACTGCACCCGGGGTTCTCAGGGGGCGATGGAGGAACAAACCCTGGGGAGGCTGAACACGGCTCCAGCTCCTCCCACCCTCCTACCTGCTGCGAAGTCCGTGTGCTGCTTGAAGTGGGTTATGATGAAGTGGCAGAGGATGTAGAGGCTGGCAAAGAGCAGGGTGCAGATCTGCAGGCAGAAGAGTGCGGGCAGCATGCGCAGGGCCGGGGGCTCACCCATGGGTGCCCACAGGCTGCACAGCACCCAGGCCAGGGGGGCTGAGTGCTCCCCAGCAGCTCAGGACACCCCGGACCCCGCCGGCTCCAGCGCCCGGCAGAGCCGCGGGAGCAGCCTTGAAGCGGGCGCCAAGGCCCCTGCGGCAGCGCTGCCGCCCCCGCCGGCGGCGTGCGGGGAACGCGGTGACCTTTCATCCCGACAGGTACGCGGCAGGACGGGGAAAGGTCGCCCGGACCCGCCACCTTGGCACGGGTGGAGCGGGGACACCCGCAGCACAGCGGTCCTCCCGTCCCTGCTTGCACCCAGGCTGCCACAGGCTGTACCCCACAGCCCAGAGCTCTTGCCTGGCCGGGAACCCCCAACACCTCCCACACCCAGGGAGGTCGGGCCGGGTGAGCTCCACACGGGCTGTGCTGAGCCAGGAGCTCCCCAAACCTCCTTTGGTCAAGGAGCTGGGCTCTGGGCACCAAATCCCCTGACATGCAGCATCCTGGAGGGCCCTCAGGGGACACCAGGACCAGGACACCCCTGTTGTCCCCATCTCTGAGCCCGTGGCAGCAGAGCAGGAAACAAGACACAGCCCCGGCTGCCTCCCTCCACTATGCCCATGTTTTGTGGAGGCTGCACGGGGCTCTTCCCCGGTGACATCGAGTGACAGAGAGAGGGTGCTGGCCTGGGGGCAGGAACAGAGCCAGGGGCCTGGCTAACACACCACACCCCGGCCCCCTCCCAGGAGCTCTCCGGTGGGGCAGGCACGGCCCAGCACCAGGGCTCCAGCACAGCGGAACTTCGGTGCCGCGGGGGTCAACTGGGACAGGACCAAGAGGGGTCGCGCCGGAGGGCAAGGCCACGGCCCAGCCCCGGGACCCGCTATCTGCGGGGCACACAGCAGCCCGCCGTGCTCTGGCACCGATAAGGGCCGGGTATGAGGCACAGCGCGGGCCGAGCTCAAAGCTGCCGCCTTTCCAAAGCGCGCACCCGCAGCTCCCCGCCACACCGGGCCCGTTCCCCCGCCCCTCACCGCGGAGCCCCGGCACTCACGATGCACTCGCGGACCCGCTCGTGGAAGAGTTGCTCCCGCAGGGCCAGCGCGTCCTGCTCCGCAGGGGCCATACTGCGGCAGCATGGCCGGGCCGGCAGCAGCGGGACGGGACGGGACGGGACGGGACGGGACGGGCCGGCAGCGGCGGCCGGTGCAGCCGGTGCTACAGGTGCAACCGTGGGAAGCGCCGCTCCTGGCCCCGCCCCTCACGTCCGGTACCTCGCTACAATGTATCCTCGCCGCCACGGACTGAAAGAGCCCCATCAGACCCCGCCCCTTCCCGCCCATTGGCTCGAGGCAGCGAATGAAGCGCCGCTTATTGGTGGACGGTGGAGCAAAGCGCTCTGATAGGCTGAGGGCGGTGCCGCGCTCCCACCCCAGACTCCCACGAGGGGGGCAGCGGCTCCCGCGCAGCCTCCGGGCGGGCGCAGCCGCGATCGGGCGCAGGGACGGAGCTGATCCCCGGGCCAGCGCTAATCCCCGCGGGTTAATCCCCCGCCACGGCCGAGCTCCCCTCCAGGGTGGAGGGCACTGAAGACAGCTTGATCCCAGGCATTTCTGAAGGACAACAGCAGCACCCAGGGTGCCTGGGCAGCATCCCCACTCCATAACACCAAGGGAGAAAGAAGAGGGGGCTTCACCCCTTCAGGGAGAGTAAGGGCTGTGCAGAGCCAGCACCCAGCAGGAGCCCCATCATTCCCATCGCCTGGCTGCACACGGACAATAGGGACAGTCTGTTCCCATGGGCCGGGGCCAGGCACTGACACAGAGGGTTTGTATCCGACACAGGGGCAGCCTCTCTTAAAGCCTTTTATTCACAGACATGGTACAGACACATGGAAAATCGACATGATCACATAGGAGAACACGAGCCCAGAGCAGCGTGTCCCCCCGCCGCGGGGCTGGACCCCGCCCAGTGCACAAGGAAGCTGAAGTGTTTGAAGCAGACATTTTGTGGACATGCTACAGCGACAGAAGGAACTCGGCATTCAGTATTCCTCCCCTTCCTCCTCTCCCTCCCCTTCCACCGAATCCACCCCCACCTCCTCATAATCCTTCTCCAGCGCGGCCATGTCCTCCCGGGCCTCTGAGAACTCGCCCTCCTCCATGCCCTCCCCCACGTACCAGTGCACAAAGGCTCTCTTGGCGTACATCAGGTCGAACTTGTGGTCCAGGCGGGCCCAGGCCTCGGCGATGGCCGTGGTGTTGCTCAGCATGCACACCGCGCGCTGCACCTTGGCCAGGTCCCCGCCGGGCACCACCGTGGGGGGCTGGTAGTTGATGCCCACCTTGAAGCCGGTGGGGCACCAGTCCACGAACTGGATGCTGCGCTTGGTCTTGATGGTGGCGATGGCGGCGTTGACATCCTTGGGCACCACGTCCCCGCGGTACAGCAGGCAGCACGCCATGTACTTGCCGTGCCGCGGGTCGCACTTCACCATCTGGTTGGCTGGCTCGAAGCAGGCGTTGGTGATCTCGGCCACCGAGAGCTGCTCGTGGTAAGCCTTCTCGGCTGAGATGACAGGGGCGTAGGTGGCCAGCGGGAAGTGGATGCGGGGGTACGGCACCAGGTTGGTCTGGAACTCCGTCAGGTCAACATTCAGGGCCCCATCGAAGCGCAGGGAGGCAGTGATGGAGGACACGATCTGGCTGATGAGGCGGTTGAGGTTGGTGTAGGTTGGCCTCTCGATGTCCAGGTTGCGGCGGCAGATGTCATAGATGGCCTCATTGTCCACCATGAAGGCACAGTCAGAGTGCTCCAGGGTGGTGTGGGTGGTGAGGATGGAGTTGTAGGGCTCCACCACGGCCGTGGAGACCTGCGGGGCTGGGTAGATGGAGAACTCCAGCTTGGACTTCTTGCCATAGTCGACAGAGAGGCGCTCCATGAGCAGGGAGGTGAAGCCGGAGCCGGTGCCACCCCCGAAGCTGTGGAAGACCAGGAAGCCCTGCAGCCCTGTGCATTGGTCAGCCTAGAAGAAGAGAAAACAAGACTGATCCGTCAGTAATTCTGGCTTTAAGTGGCCACCAATTCACCCAGGATGGCCAATATTCACCCCAGGAACTCAGGCTTTGGGGACAGGCAGGGGCAGGCACTTGCTCATAACCAGTTGGTCAAGAAGGAGAGATTCAAATAGAAACCTCCCATGACCTTACTAAAAGGATGAAATAAGGTTTTCCTAAGCGTACAAATAATCCATATTCCCCCCATTAAATTCCCAGGGCACCTCCACCTTCATGTCCTGAGCTTGCAGGGTCCTGATAAAGGAGATTCACAGCCCAAGGGGAGGGGAAGGGGCTGATCCCACCAGGGCTGTTACCCACCAGCTTGCGGATGCGGTCGAGGACCAGGTCGATGATCTCCTTCCCGATGGTGTAGTGCCCACGGGCATAGTTGTTGGCCGCATCCTCCTTGCCCGTGATGAGCTGCTCAGGGTGGAAGAGCTGCCGGTACGTCCCCGTGCGCACCTCGTCTGCGGGGAGAGCCCGTTAGCGCCCGGCGGCCCGTGGAGCCCGGCCCCCCCCAGCCACGACCCCGGCCCGCGCTCACCGATCACCGTGGGCTCCAGGTCCACGAAGACGGCGCGGGGCACGTGCTTGCCGGCGCCCGTCTCGCTGAAGAAGGTGTTGAAGGAGTCGTCCCCGCCGCCGATGGTCTTGTCGCTGGGCATCTGCCCGTCGGGCTGGATGCCGTGCTCCAGGCAGTACAGCTCCCAGCAGGCATTGCCGATCTGCACGCCCGCTTGGCCAACGTGGATGGAGATGCACTCACGCTGCAGGGACACATCGGGAGGGGTCACGCTCATGCTCAGCCCCAACACTGGTTGTGCTGCGGCTCCAATCAGAGCCAACTTGGTGCCATCCAAACCGAGGAGCTCGCCATGTGATGGGGTGTTGGGGGGTGCTTTTGTGTGTGGCAGAGGGGACACAGCACGTGTTTCGGGGCAAACTGGAGCCACTATTTGGGAACCATCACCCGCATTAGGCCTCTGCCGGCTCCTAAATGGCGTGGGGAGGACATCTTAGAGCAGGGACGGGGTGAGGCTGCGCCGGGAGGAAGAGGAGGAGGAGGAAGTTCATGGCGCAACAGCGGGGACGTGACTGCACCATTGACCCGAAGCCACCGCAGAGGGCGGGCGGCGTCACCCCGGGGGTCCCCATGGCCCCCCCCCAGCACATTCCTGGCCACACCCTGCACCCGCCACCTGCTCCCAGCATTCCGGCCACCCGGGGCGGGGGTGGGGGGCTTCCCAGAAGCTATGGGACAGGATTAGCCCCATGGGGTTGGGCTCCGGAGGGTGCTTTGGAGTGGGGGGAGCAGAACACGGACCCTCTGCCCCCCCACAGCGGTGGGGAATGTTGGGGGGTTCAGGGCTGGATTTGGGGGGTGTTTGGTGATGCGATGGGGGAAGGGAAGCGGAACTGTGTCCGTTGCGGTGTGGGGGGGTGGGGCTGTGTCGCCTTCCCGCGCGCGGGAAGGGTAACGGTCGGGGCAGAGCGCCAAAAGCAAGACAGAGCCCCGCCCCCACCGGAGGAGGGGGACCGGGGACCACGTGCTGCCCCCCAAGGGCGCTGTACCCCCCTGGGTGCAGTACCCCGCCCCAGCACCCCTCAGCCTATTCTCTGCCCACACCCCCCGCTCCTGCTGTGCCCCCCAAAAGCCGCTCTGCCGTGTGCCCCCCAATCCCTATATTCCCGCCCAAGTCTTTCCCCTTCCCCTCCCTCCCAATCCTGCTGGTTACTTCCAATCACACCCCCCAGTTTTCCTCCCTCCCTGACCCCCTTCCCCAGTGCCCCCCAATTCACAGCCCCCCCTCCCTTACCATGGCTGCGGCTCGGTTACTCGTCCCGACAAGCAAGGAATCGACGCAAGTACCAGGCTGCCGCCGCCCCCGGGCACCCCCCTATATACCGGCCAGGGGGGCGGGCTGCGCGCCCCCGCCCCGCGCTCCTATTGGCCTCGACACACGCCCATCCACACGCTCCCAATGCCGATTGGCTCAACCACATGGCGCTCCCCGCCTCCTTCCTCCACCCCCCCCGCTGCCGGGCGGGCGCTGCGGGGATTTGGGGGGGCCTCGGGGCTTGCGGAGGGTCCCCCCGCACGGTTTGGGGGGCTTCGGGGGGGGGGGTGGTGGTGTCTGACCCTCCCCTCCGCAGTCCTCAGCCCACTGTGTGTGCTGCGGAGAGAGGGGGGCAACGGCCGCTCCCGCACCCCCCCCCCCGCATCCCTCCCCCGCCCGGTGCGGCTCCGCTGCAGAGGAAAACTGCGACATGGGGGGGGGATGGCACGTGCTGCCGCGCCCCCCCTCCTCTTACCGCGTCCCGAGGCCGTTAATCGGCTTTCTCTCGTCAGACCTCCCCGGCCCATCTGCACCCCACGGACCCCCTCCAGCTCAGTTGTAGGGGGGGGCAGTCCTGAATCCTGCCGTGCTGGGGGGCATCGTGCCCCGGAACCCCCCTGGATTTCTGCTGGGGCGGGGTCAGAAGCCCTAGATCCACCCTTGGGGAGAGATAGACCCCCCTGGATTTCAACTGGGGGGGGGGCAGATCCCATTCCTTTTGTCTCGGCCGTGTCCCCGTCTCCCTACGTGACTCCCCCCCACAGCCAGGCGGGACCCCCCACTCCCCGTGGGCACCACCCCACAGAATGGGGGCCGCGCTGTGATCCTGCCGAGCCCCCCCGGGTTGTGTTTATGGGTGCAGCTCCCCGCCCGGCTGCGAGGCCATGGATAGCCGGGGGCGGCCGAGAAGGAGGGGGCTCAGCACCAGCCCCCGTCTAATCCCCGGCGCTATTTGCTCCCGGTAATCCGCCTTCCTGTTCGCAGAGAGTTCCGCGGACACCCCGGTGGCAGCGCGGCCGCATCGCCTGTCCCGCGGGGTTCCCCTGCCCCACCGAGGCCCCCCCCAACGCCAGGGCCCCCCCTTCCCCAGCCGAGGCCCCTCCCGGGGTGCGCGGGGCAGGCGCGGCGGCAGCAGCCGCATTGCAGCGGGTGACGTGGCTCCCGCCATTTGCCTTCCCGGGAAGCCGCGTGGCCGCTCCCGCCGGGATGCCCCGGGCGGTGGGGGGGCTCTCCGGGGCCACCGGTGGCCGCTCTCGGTGCGGGGGTCCCCGATGGGGTTCGGGGTCCGCTCGGCTCGGGGTGATGCCGACGCGGCACCGCAGAAGAGCTGTTCGCAGCTGCGCTCATCACCGCCGCACGGGGAGGGGGTGATTCAGACACGGTGGCCCTGGGAGGGGTCCCAGGGTCGTGTCCCCCCCCCCGCAGCACCCACTCAAGTTTCAGCGTGATCAACTTCCCCTTCATTATTAATCCCTGACCGGAGCCACGGGAGGGGGGGCTGGTTCCTCCCATCAAACGGGGGGGGGGCTGCTATGACATTCAAAACCCTCCCCAGGGGCTGGGACCAGCTCTCAGCTGAGCCAGGGCTGTGTCTCTCCCCTGCAAGAAGGAACAGAGGGACCCCAGAACACACCATGGGTGGGGCTTGGTGGGGCACCCATCCAGCAGGATGATGGCGCCACTCAGCCCCAGTGGTGGGGGGCAGTAGAACCCACCCCTCAAGAGGCAATGCAGCCCCTCCCCTGCCTGCACACAACAGGCAGGAGCCCCCACCCTCCCGACTTCAGCCAAAACAGGGGGGCTGTTGGCTCCCCCCCCAGGAGGAGTTAAACCACCCCCCCTGTGTTCACTTGGGGCTCACTTTGCTCCTGCTCCTCAACAAACCCCCCCAGCCCTTAATAGAGGTGAGGAGAAATGAGAGGGGGAATATGGGGGGGGACACACTGCCCAGCCCGGGGCACGATGGGTTTGGGGAGCACAGGGCTGGGCTCAGGGACCAAGTAGAGCCCTGGGGTGCAGAGATCCAGATACTATGGGGTGTCATCAGGAACAGCATCCAACCCGCAGCAGGGACATCGCAGCACAGAGTGAAGACACTGGAGCCAGGGATAAGACAGGGAATGCTTTTTATTCAGACCCACAGGAGAGGACGGGTGGGTCCGGAACAGACTTTTCCATTGAAGCACAGACCATTGACAGGACAGACCGCGGCGCACACACTGCTACAGCCCTGAGGGCCTTCAACTAGGTTATGTTCCCTGTAGAGCAGCACCCCTGGGGGAGTTCAGTATTCCTCCCCTTCCTCCTCTCCCTCCCCTTCCACTGAATCCACCCCCACCTCCTCATAATCCTTCTCCAGCGCGGCCATGTCCTCCCGGGCCTCTGAGAACTCGCCCTCCTCCATGCCCTCCCCCACGTACCAGTGCACAAAGGCTCTCTTGGCGTACATCAGGTCGAACTTGTGGTCCAGGCGGGCCCAGGCCTCGGCGATGGCCGTGGTGTTGCTCAGCATGCACACTGCGCGCTGCACCTTGGCCAGGTCCCCGCCGGGCACCACCGTGGGGGGCTGGTAGTTGATGCCCACCTTGAAGCCGGTGGGGCACCAGTCCACGAACTGGATGGTGCGCTTGGTCTTGATGGTGGCGATGGCGGCATTGACATCCTTGGGCACCACGTCCCCGCGGTACAGCAGGCAGCACGCCATGTACTTGCCGTGCCGCGGGTCGCACTTCACCATCTGGTTGGCCGGCTCGAAGCAGGCGTTGGTGATCTCGGCCACCGAGAGCTGCTCGTGGTAAGCCTTCTCGGCTGAGATGACAGGGGCGTAGGTGGCCAGCGGGAAGTGGATGCGGGGGTACGGCACCAGGTTGGTCTGGAACTCCGTCAGGTCAACATTCAGGGCCCCATCGAAGCGCAGGGAGGCAGTGATGGAGGACACGATCTGGCCTATCAACCTGTTAAGGTTGGTGTAGGTTGGCCTCTCGATGTCCAGGTTGCGGCGGCAGATGTCATAGATGGCCTCGTTGTCCACCATGAAGGCACAGTCGGAGTGCTCCAGGGTGGTGTGCGTGGTGAGGATGGAGTTGTAGGGCTCCACCACGGCCGTGGAGACCTGCGGGGCTGGGTAGATGGAGAACTCCAGCTTGGACTTCTTGCCATAGTCGACAGAGAGGCGCTCCATGAGCAGGGAGGTGAAGCCGGAGCCGGTGCCACCCCCGAAGCTGTGGAAGACCAGGAAGCCCTGCAGCCCTGTGCATTGGTCAGCCTGGTGAGGGGAGACAAGGGGGGGGCATGTTTAGTCCAGGCAACAGCAGAAGCTGCTCCTTCAACTCTGTGGCCTCCTGAGGACATCTGGGGGCTTTCCAGAGCAGGAGTCACCGGGATGGGTGGCACGGTGGCCCTGACCCATCTGTTGGTCATTGACTCATAGGAGCAGTGAATCCCTCAGGGAAGCCCCGGTGGAGGAGTGGCCAGAAGCACCTTGTAGGGACATGTTTGGGCACCGGGGCCAAGCATCGGACTCGGCACATCCGCATGGCTCCGGGCAGGACCGGTCCGAGCTGCCGCCGCCGGCGCGGTCACCGGGGCGCCCGTTCCCAGCCGCACGCAGCTGGACTGGGCCGTGGCGAGAGCCAAGTGGGAACAAAGAGGGAATTGCAGAGCTCAGCACCGCCCGGGGGCTGCGGCGCTGTGGAGCCGCTCCAGCTCCCCGCTGCGCCGCATCACGCTGCGGCCAATGGCAGCCACTGCACAACAGGATTAACATTCATTAATACATTAAAGCTAAAGCCAGCCCGGCTGCGCCGGGGGGAGGCCGGGACGGAGAACTGCGGCTTTGTCCTCAGCTCGCCCCCTGCAACCGCCCTCTCCGCGCCTACCAGCTTGCGGATGCGGTCGAGGACCAGGTCGATGATCTCCTTCCCGATGGTGTAGTGCCCACGGGCGTAGTTGTTGGCCGCATCCTCCTTGCCCGTGATGAGCTGCTCAGGGTGGAAGAGCTGCCGGTACGTCCCCGTGCGCACCTCGTCTGCGGGGAGAGCCCGTTAGCGCCCGGCGGCCCGTGGAGCCCGGCCCCCCCCCGGCCCCAGCCCGCGCTCACCGATCACCGTGGGCTCCAGGTCCACAAAGACGGCGCGGGGCACGTGCTTGCCGGCGCCCGTCTCACTGAAGAAGGTGTTGAAGGAGTCGTCCCCGCCGCCGATGGTCTTGTCGCTGGGCATCTGCCCGTCGGGCTGGATGCCGTGCTCCAGGCAGTACAGCTCCCAGCAGGCATTGCCGATCTGCACGCCCGCTTGGCCAACGTGGATGGAGATGCACTCACGCTGCGGGGACAGGACATAGGGACGTGTCACCCCTCCAGGCTCCCCAGCTTTGTCCCACCCTAAGGGCCCCATGGGGATGCTGCACCCTGGATGGAGCCCGGACGCACCCTATTGTTCTGGGTCCTGAGCTCTGGGGTCCCATCCTGCCCACCCAGGGACCTGGGACCGTGCCCATTGTGGGATGGGAAGCTCAGAACTGGGGGGCTCATCCTGCTCCAGGGGACTGGGACCCCACACAAGGCAAGATGGGGGACCCCAGGGTCCCATCCTGCCCTATACACCCTGCTGAGCCTCAGCACCAGGGTCCCCGTTAAACCCGGGCAACACCCATTGTGGACGGCAGGGACCACCCCGTTCTGCCCCCACCCCCCCCCAGGGACTCATTCTGCTCCGTTAAACTGGGGCCACGCCCAGAGTAGGCTCAGCACCGGGGGAGGGAGCTGTCCTGCCCGGTTTAACGGGAGCCACGCCCAGTGCGGGACAGCAGCACGGTACCGGGAACGGGGGACCTCGCTGACCCGGTGCCACGCCCAGTACGGGCTCAGCCCCAGGGAGCCATCGTGCCCGGCTTAACGGGAGCCACGCCCGCTGCGGGCTCGGGGATCAGCACCGGAGACTCATCCTGCTCGATTTAACGGGCGTCATGCCCAGTGCAGGCTCAGGGCTCGGTCCCGGGGGTCCCATCCTGCCCACTTTAACGAGAGCCACGCCCGGTACGGGCTCGGCGCTGCGCCCAGGGAAAAGGAGAAGGACGCATCCAGCCCCGGTTAAAGGGAGCCACAGGCAGGGCTGAGCCCCCATCAACCCCCCCTGCCCGCTGTAACGGGAGCCACGCCCGGTGCGGGCTCAGCCCCAAGACCGAGGGCCTCATCCCGTTCTTCCCAGGCGCCGCGGGGCCGGCGCCAGCAACGGGATCGGAACTGGGGACAACGGCGGCACTGGGGGACGAGAACCGGACCCCCCCCTTCATGCCCCTCCCCTCACCATGGTGGCGTTCGGCTCCGGGGCGATCTCACAGCCCGACGCTGAGGCGGTCGATGTAAGAGGCACGGTGGAGCGCGGGGCTCGGCGCGGAGCTTTATAGGGCCCGGCGGGGCGGGGCGGGCGGCGGGGCCGGGGGGGCGGCGGCGGCGGCCATTGGCGCGGCCCGGGATGAGGTAATGCCCCCCCGGAGCCGCAGACAAAGGCCGGGCGGTGCGGGGAGGGGGGGGACCGGGGGCTGCGGCGGCCGCCGTCGGGACCCCGGCCGCGTCCTTGTCCCCGGCCCCGCCGGGCCTCGGTGCCCGTTCCCGGCCGAGCTGCCGGCCGTGCCCTCGTACCTCTGCACCGCCCCGATGGTGCCCCCGTCCCCGCGGCCACGGGCCTGGCTCCTCGTCACATCCCTGTCCCCATCCTCAGCCACACCCAGGTCCCGTGTACCCATCCCTGCCTGTGCCACCATCCCCTTGTCTCGCCGCTGTCCTGGCTCCTGTTTATGCTCCTGGCCCCATCCTCGGCCACCTCCCACTCCCTGTCCCCAACCTCACTGTTGTCCCCATCCCCATCGCACTCGGTCCCCACCCCTGTCCCCAACCCGACCACACCCTGGCCCCCTTCCCCGGCCATGGCCCTGTCGCTATCTCCAGGAACGCTGTCCCCAACCCCAGGGACGCTGTCCCAGGCCTGGCCGTGTCCCAGTGCCCTGCTTCCCAGCCACCACTTGGCCTCGGTCCCCACCGTGGCCCGGTGCCCTGGATGCAGCCTGGCCCATGCCCGTCCCTTCCAGCGCCTCTTTGTCTGCTCCGGCAGCAGAACCCAGCCCCGCGGGGCCCAACCGGGGGGACAAAGGGTCCTCCTGGGGGCAGCTGAGGACGAGCAGGGCCGTGGCGCTGGGGGCACTGTGGGGACATGGGGGACAAAGCCCTGAGGTGGGGTTTTGGGGCTGGGGGCAGCTGCTCTGCGGCAGCTGGTGGTGGTTGGGGACACAGCAGGGACACCAGGACGCGCAACCCCCGGCCCCTCCTCCATCTGCTGCGGCCCCTGCATGGCCCCCCTGAGCCACCGGCCCCACGGGCCCGAGGGTTTCCCCTCCTCGGGGGGGGGGTTCCCCTCCTTTCTGTCCCTGTAAAGGCCACAGGGGCTGGGGGAGTTGGGGGTTCAGTCTCGCAGAGGGGTGACCCCGCACCACTGGCAGGACTGGCCCCAGCTGCCGCAATGGAGCTGTTACGGTGCCCCCCCGCGATGGGAAATGACATTCTTCTCTGCTCTTCCCACATTATGCAGTTTTCTTTGCAGCTCCAGGTTCCCACATCCCCAACACCAGCCCCACATCCCCAGCATCAGCCCCACATCTCCACCGCCAGCCCCATGCTCTGCCAGCCGGGTGCTTTTGGGGTGCTGCTGAAGTGGAGTGGGAGCAGGGCCCATGGGCTTGCAGACAAAGAGGGGCGAGGATTTGGGCATCGCCCACCAGAACAAAGGACTGGGCGGTCCTGGCTGTGCTGAGCAGAGGAGAACGGGGAGATCCGGCTCCCATCGGGAGCAAATGGGTTTTAGGGGTTCCCTGAGCCCAAAGCAGCTCAGCCATCCCAGCCCTGACCCACAGCAGGGCCATCCCTGCATGGGAAATGCCCTCTGTCTTTGTCTCCCCATGGTCCTGAGCCCCCAGCACCGATGTGGGGCCCGGCAGCGCGTCCCCAGCGCGTCCCCAAGGTGTCCCCAGGGTCTGGGGGCTTGGGGCCCCTCAATAGCCCCCACCCCGGGGACCCCTCTCCAGGCTGGGGGGGGGCCCTGCCCATTGTGTGCCCCAAGCCGTGGGCTGGCAGGGGGTGCCCCATGGGGTGGCGATGGCTCAGCCCCCCCTTGGCGATGTGGGGTGTGGAGCGAGGGGCTCTGGGTGCCGGGGGCTCCCCGTGTCTTCCCCATCTCGTTAGGTATGGAGGGCCACTCGTCCCCACGCCGGCCGCTGCCAGGCAACCGCCGTGGTGGCGGGGTTGCTAGGAGACCGGTTGCTAAGAGACGGGCTGGGACACCCCACCCCCCCCCCCCGCATTCCCGTTCCCCAACGTCCATCCCAGGGCCTGTGGGGGGGTGTGAGGAGACAGGGCTGGAGGCCCCCCCCCCGCCTAACCCTGCTGTGCTGGGGGGGGGGCACCATCTCCGGGACCCCCCCAGTGCGTGGAGGGGGGGGTACACAGTTACGGGGGGTCCCCCAGGGCCCACCCTGCCATGGATGCCATGGAGCTATCCAGCCCCAGTGTGTGCTGGACCGGGGGGTCCTGGCCCGGCTCCCGGCCCCCCCCCGGCACTTCCCGGCCTCCTGTGCTCTGTTGACTGTTGGTAGCAACGCGGCTGCTCCTGGTGACGGTTGTTGTCCCCCCCCCGCCATGTCCACTGCTGGGCACCACTGCACGGGACAGGCCATTGCCCGCACCGGGGACCCCCCCTGTGCCACACAGAGCCCCCAGCCCTGCCCATGCTGCCCTCCTTCGGGCTGGCATCTCGCGGGGGGGGGCTTTGAGAGCCGGTGGGTCCTGGTTTCCTGGCACGGGGCGGGGGGTGTCACAATGTGTCCCATTCCTACCCCTGCAGCCCCCCTCTGAAGGGCAGGGTGAGGCCTCCGCGACCCCCAGTGCTGGGGGCAGTGGGTGACCCTATCCCCATGGAGGGGAGCAGGGGGTTTTGTCGCGTGTCCCCGCATTTGGGTGCCCCCACTCTGCGGGAGCCACAGCAAAAGGGGGGCTCAACTCGGGGGGCAGGGCGGGGGGGGCTGCAGCCGGGGGAGTGCGGCCGCGCCGCCGTGGGGAGGGGGCTGCAGCGGCGCAGCACCGCAATGCGGCAAAACCCGCAATAACGGAGCAGGGCGGCGGCGGCGGCAGGAGGCGGGAGAGACCCCGCTGCGGGGGGGTCCCCGCACTGCCCCCCACCAAAATTCCCCAGACCCCCAGCAGGAGCTGCGGTGGGGGGGACTCGGGGGGCTCCGGTGGCGCAGGGAGCGGGGGTCGCAGGGGCATCCCGGCCCCAGGCAGGGGCCAGCACCAGGGATGTGCGCAGGGAGCGGGGGGACACCGGGTGCCCAGGGGATGGAGGGCACCGGGGGGCCCAAGGGGATGGGGGGACACTGGGGAGCCTGAGGAGTGGGGGCACAGTGGGGATGCCCAGGACACCCCGCCCCAGCCGTTGTGCCCGGCGCTGTGCGATGGGTGCAGCCTTGGCTGGGGGGAACACCCTAGGGGTGCGCAGGGGGAACCCGGTGGCTCCGCAGGGACACGCTGCTCTCGGCCATACCGGGACCCTCCCTGGGGCCGTGGCCGGTCCCGGAGGGACATCGCGCTCCCGCCCCCCAGCCCTACATGGGGACAGGTTCCCTTTGCCGGGGGGGGGGGGGGGGGGTACAACAAGGGAGGCAGTGGTGCGGTTCCAAGCCCGGCTGGGGTTCTCCGGGGCCGCCGTGTCCCCACGCTGTGGCCCTGGGAACCCGATCAGGGCCAGGGGAGCCCCAACCCCTCCCGTCCGTCCTGTGTTACCCGAGGGGCCGCCCCGGGGCCTGGCAGGGGAACGCGGGCGGTGCCAGGAGGGGGAGCAGGAGCCGGCGCGGCGGGGGCCCGCGGGGCTTCCCACGGGAACGGCACCGGGATGGGGACGGGGAGCGGAGGGGGGGACCCCCGGGACGGGGGCCACCCCCCCGAGCCCCCCAGCCCGGGCTGCTCCGTGGTGCTCCCTGCGCGGAGCCCGGGGCTGCGGCGGGGGGGAGGGGGGGCGCAGGGATCTCTCCTGCCCCCACCAGCCCCGCCCGGCCCTAAAGCCCCCCCAAAATCCCCCCCAAATGACCCCAAACCCCCCAAGCCCCGCCCCTCGCCCCGCCCCTCTACCCGTTTCCCGCCCTCCACATTCCACTCCTCTGACGTCACCGCCCACCCGGCTTTCGAACCGGCCAATCAGAATCGAGGCGGGGCATGGTGGGCGTGGCCATCTGGCAAGGGGGCGTGGCGGGGGGCGGGAAAGGCGATGCCACGCCCCCCCGCGGCCCCGCCCCTCCCCGGTATATCACGGGGGGGCCCCGCCAGGCGCCCCCCGCCTCCTTCCTCGGTGACTCCGTAGCGGTTCGGGCAGTGAGCGGCCATGGTGAGGGCCGGGGGGGGTTGCGGGAGCCCCCCCGCGGCTGTGGGGTCCTTCTATGTCCACGGTAGCACGTGGAGCTGTGTCCTGGGGGGGGGTGTGGGGGTGAAGAGTTCTCGTGTGCCCAAGACACTGCGTGCGGCTGCGGAGCACTGCGGGGGGGGGCACCGTGTGACTCCGGTGTGCGGTGTTTGGGGTGGGGGGGGTTGGGGGTCCCAGCCCTGGGTGCACCGCATGTCCCAGGCTCCAACGCAGGACCTGGAGGCATCCGCTCCTGGGGCTCAAGGGAGTGCCCCAACGGAGTGTGGGGGTGCTGGGGGGGACCCTGCTGCAATCTCCCACTGGAGATGGGGAGAACCCCTCATGTGTGGGGCGATGGCGGGGCGCAGGCACGGCCGTGGCTGCGGTGGGGAAACGCTTCCCAGTCCCGGGAGTTTACCGGGAGTTTGCTCTTGCCCTGAGTGGAGCCGGCGCGGGGGCGGGGACCCATCCCTGTGGATCAGCGCTGCTGGAGCAAAGCGGGATTTCCCTTTGGGATCCGGGGGTGATGGGGACCTCTGAAAACAGGGGAGTGACTTTGTCTCCATCCCTGCATGAGTCTGGATAGGGAATGGCGAGGACCGGGAATAACCCTGAGGAATCCCACCCCATGAATGTGGGGGGTGTATGAACCCAGCCGGTGCTGGGGGGGCCTGACCCTGTCCCCGTGTCCTCGCAGCGTGAGTGCATCTCCATCCACGTTGGCCAAGCAGGCGTGCAGATCGGCAATGCCTGCTGGGAGCTGTACTGCCTGGAGCACGGCATCCAGCCCGACGGGCAGATGCCCAGCGACAAGACCATCGGCGGCGGGGACGACTCCTTCAACACCTTCTTCAGTGAGACGGGCGCCGGCAAGCACGTGCCCCGCGCCGTCTTCGTGGACCTGGAGCCCACGGTGATCGGTGAGCGCGGGCTGGGGCCGGGGGGGGGGCCGGGCTCCACGGGCCGCCGGGCGCTAACGGGCTCTCCCCGCAGACGAGGTGCGCACGGGGACGTACCGGCAGCTCTTCCACCCTGAGCAGCTCATCACGGGCAAGGAGGATGCGGCCAACAACTACGCCCGTGGGCACTACACCATCGGGAAGGAGATCATCGACCTGGTCCTCGACCGCATCCGCAAGCTGGTGGGCATCCCATGGGGTGGGTTCGTTCCCGGGGTGGGGGAGCGGCTGAGGACAAAGGGACATCGCTGCCCCTGGCGGGGGGGGGGGGGATGATCAACTGGTCCTTCTCACCTCATCAGCACTTTGGGACAGGAGGTGGAGCTGTCCTGGGGTGTGGGGGACAGGTCTGGGCTGTTCCTGGTGCCCATACGGGACGCATCAGCTGAGCCCAGCTATGAGAAGGAGGATGGGAAACCCCATGCCCGGGGCAAGGGGGCCTCGCAGCCCCAGTTTGGGTGCTGGTGCAGCACTGGTTGGACTGGTGCGGCTGCTTGAGCTCTTTGAACCTGTGGTTCCCACGCTGGGGCTGGCGCCGGGGCTGGCTGGACCTGCCATGCCGCCGGCTCCGCTCCGGGAGCTCCAGGCACATCAAAGCCGGAGCTTGGCCGCCCGTGGGCTTGTGTGGGCCGGGTGGCTCCTGCTGCACCCATCCTGGGGAGCACGAGGCTCCAAAGCCATGGCTGACCCACTCTGGACCCCGCTGGGGGCTCTCCCAACAGGCTGACCAATGCACAGGGCTGCAGGGCTTCCTGGTCTTCCACAGCTTCGGGGGTGGCACCGGCTCCGGCTTCACCTCCCTGCTCATGGAGCGCCTCTCTGTCGACTATGGCAAGAAGTCCAAGCTGGAGTTCTCCATCTACCCAGCCCCGCAGGTCTCCACGGCCGTGGTGGAGCCCTACAACTCCATCCTCACCACCCACACCACCCTGGAGCACTCCGACTGTGCCTTCATGGTGGACAACGAGGCCATCTATGACATCTGCCGCCGCAACCTGGACATCGAGAGGCCAACCTACACCAACCTCAACCGCCTCATCAGCCAGATCGTGTCCTCCATCACTGCCTCCCTGCGCTTCGATGGGGCCCTGAATGTCGACCTGACGGAGTTCCAGACCAACCTGGTGCCGTACCCCCGCATCCACTTCCCGCTGGCCACCTACGCCCCTGTCATCTCAGCTGAGAAGGCTTACCACGAGCAGCTCACTGTGGCCGAGATCACCAACGCCTGCTTCGAGCCAGCCAACCAGATGGTGAAGTGCGACCCGCGGCATGGCAAGTACATGGCGTGCTGCCTGCTGTACCGTGGGGACGTGGTGCCCAAGGATGTCAACGCCGCCATCGCCACCATCAAGACCAAGCGCAGCATCCAGTTCGTGGACTGGTGCCCCACCGGCTTCAAGGTGGGCATCAACTACCAGCCCCCCACGGTGGTGCCCGGCGGGGATCTGGCCAAGGTGCAGCGCGCGGTGTGCATGCTGAGCAACACCACGGCCATCGCCGAGGCCTGGGCCCGCCTGGACCACAAGTTCGACCTGATGTACGCCAAGAGAGCCTTTGTGCACTGGTACGTGGGGGAGGGCATGGAGGAGGGCGAGTTCTCAGAGGCCCGGGAGGACATGGCCGCGCTGGAGAAGGATTACGAGGAGGTGGGGGCTGACAGTGTGGAGGGAGAGGAGGATGGGGAGGAATATTAGTGCCTTTGGCTCTTGTGCCCGTGACACTGTGATGCTCATCATTAAAGATGCTCTTTCCACTCTTGTCTCATTTATTGTCCATTGGGGTGACTGGGGGGGATGCTCTGAGGGCAGAGGAGGTCCTGGCTGGTGAGAGGGGTTCTGTGTGATGGGGGTCTCTTGGCTGGGTCCTGTGCCATGGGCTGGCTGTGCCCTGCCAGGCTGCCTGCACTGGAGGGGTTCATGTCCCCCTCTCCGTGCTATTGTCACTGTCACAGAGTGGGCTACCCGGTGGGGTGCAGACCCCTGGATCTCCCCCTGCTCTGGGCCAGGGACCCCCCAGCTCTGTATCCTGGAGCGTGGCCAGGATCCAGCCCAGTGCAGGTGCCCTGTGCTGTACGTGGTGACTGGCTGCTCCCCCGTGCGGTGCTGGGCAGGGCATTGACCCCTTCCTGTAACTGCTGCCCGGGGGGGGGGGGGGGGGCAGATCCATCATCCCCTGCACATGGCAGCTCCTGAAGAGCCGAGTCATGGCTGCCCCTTCAGCAGGGGGGGGACAGGTCAGGTCTCCCCTCCTCGGGTTCTGGGCCGGCAGGACCTGCTCCATAGCACAGGATGGGACCCCGCTGAGCCGCAGCAGCCCCAAGCCGGGGGCTTCACCCCACGGGGTCCCCCACCCCCGCTGTTGTGTCCTGGAAGGGGGACCCCCTCCCTCCATCCCAATGGATCGGGGTCCCACCGCTCCCGCTGCTGCCGGGCCCCTCTGCGTGCCCCATCCCGCCCCCTGAGGAGACACCCGCAGGCCCCGGCCGGAAGACCCCTCCCCTCGCACCCCCGGGTCCCCCCGACGGGGCGGAGCCGCCGCCCGCTATAAACAGCCGGTACCGGCAACCGCCGTCCTCCCGGTACCACCATGAGCCGCGGCGGCCGCGTCCCCCCCCCGCACCGCTCCTTCGGGGCGCCACCGCCCCTCAGCGCGGCCCCGGGGTTGCTGGCGGCGGCGGCGGCGGCGGCGCGGGGCGCGGAGCGGCAGGAGTTGGCAGCCCTGAACGATCGTTTCGCCGCTTTCCTGGAGCGGGTGCGGGCGCTGGAGCGGCAGAACGGGGCCCTTCGAGCCGCGCTGGGCCGCGCCGCCGCCGCCGCCGCACCGCGCACGGCCGGGCTGGTGCAGGGGGAGCTGCGGGGGCTGCGGGAGCGGCTGCAGCTCCTCGGCCGGGACCGGGACCGACTCCAGGCCGAGAGAGACGGGTTGGCCGCCGACCTGGCGGCCCTGCGGCAGCGGTGGGTGGGCGGCGGGGCCGGGGATGCACCGGGATGAGGGATGCGCCGGGATGAGGGATTCACCGGGACGGGGACCAGGGGATGCACTGGGATGAGGGATGCACTGAGATGAGGGATGCACTGGGACGGGGACCAGGTGATGTACCGGGATGTGCTGGAGAAGACATGGGGAGATAACCCCCAGGTGCCCTGCGGCATGCAGTCGGATAGGGATGCACCGGAGGCCGCAGGGAGAGGAGCACCGCATGTACCAGGGTGCGCTGGGGGGGGACCGGCCGTAAACCGGGGAGGGGCCAGGGATGCGCCCGGCAGAGGCTGGAGAAAGCACCGGGGGGACTGGGAGGGGCTGGGAGCTCGGGCACTCCAAAGGGTGGGGCACGGGGAAGGGGCACTAGGAGTGGACAGGGACAAGCACTGAGGGGGGAGATGGGCCCAGGGCAGGCCTGGACCCCCCCGGGGAGGAGCATGGCCCAGGGAGGGGTCCTGGGGGGCTGCAGTGGGGTCTTGGCTCTGTGACAGGGCCCACTGGGGTCCCCCCCCCAGTGGGGGTCCTGCCCTGGCTCAAGTTTGGGGGGCTCCTCTTGCTCCTCCATCCCCACGCGCCAGCAGAGAGGGGACTGCAGGAGGGTCCTCACCCAGTTCCCCTCCTCCTGCTGTCCCCAGGCTGGAAGATGAGACCCAGAAGCGGGAAGACGCGGAGAAGAGCCTGGTGCTGTTCCGCAAGGTGAGTGGGCTCATGCAGTGCCCATTCCCCTGTGCCCTCCATGCCACGCACCCCCAGGCTGCTCATGCATGTGAAGGCCCCGGCCATGCACCATGTGGACCCACGGGGGGCCAGGGGATGTCGGGGGGGGGGGGGCCGTGCCCTCTGTGGTGCCCCACAGCTCATCCTGGCTGTGCCTGCAGGACGTGGATGATGCCACCTTGTCCCGTCTGGAGCTGGAGCGGAAGGTGGAGCTGCTGCTGGACGAGATCGGCTTCCTCAGGAAGCTGCATGAGGAGGTGCGATGGGGACACGGGCTGGGATGGGGGACACGGGTCGGGTCCGTGAGCTGTGTCGTGACATGTCGTGACCCGCCTTGTGCCCACCCAGGAGCTGCGAGACCTGGAGGTGAGCGCCCCAAGCCCGGCGCCACCGGTGGAGCTCTGCAAACCGGAGCTGACGGCGGCACTGCGGGAGATCCGCACCCAGTACGAGAGCATCGCCGTGAGGAACCTGCAGGAGGCTGAGGAGTGGTACAAGTCCAAGGTACCCGGGGCTTAGGGGGGGCTCTGAGGAGGGGGTTGGGGCACCCCAATAGCGCTGACGCCCCCTCTTGTGGGTGCTGCAGTTCGCCGACCTCTCGGACGCGGCCAACCGCAACCAGGAGGCGCTGCGCTTGGCCAAGCAGGAGATGAACGAGTCGCGGCGGCAGATCCAGAGCCTCACCAGCGAGGTGGATGGGCTGAAGAGCATGGTGAGACCCGGGGTGGGGGGGACACTTGGGGGGGGGGGGGACCAGGTCCCAGCCCTGCAGAACATCGTCATCCCGCACAGAACGAGGCGCTGCAGCGGCAGATGCGGGAGCTGGAGGCTGAGTTCGGGGAGGAGATCGGGAGTTACCGGGACGCGGTGGAGCGGCTGGAGCAGGAGCTGCGGCAGCTCAAGGAGGAGATGGCGCGGCACCTGCGCGAGTACCAGGACCTGCTCAATGTCAAGATGGCTCTGGACATCGAGATCGCCACATACCGCAAGCTGCTGGAGGGCGAGGAGAGCCGGTGAGGGCCCCCCCCGCTGGCTTCCTATGGGATCTCCTTGGGAAGGAGGCGGATCCACAGAGAACAAGCAGCTCCCGTCCCAGGGGAGCCTGGAGATAACGGCAAGGCCAAGGGATGGGGTGAGGATGGGGGAGCTGCTGCTGCTGCTGCCCCCCCGCCCGCCCGTGATGGGGTCACTCAGTGGTGACCAGTGACACCCCACAACCCCCTCACCCCCTTTTTCCCCCCTCCAGGATCACCGTCCCCCCGCACCCCCCCATCTCCTTCAGCATGAGGAGCTCAGGTGAGCGGGGCTCGGGGTCCCCCACTGCGTCCTTGAGGGTCCTTTTCCCCCATGGGGGTGCAGGCGGGTCCCTGTGCCCCTGCCCGGGGGGGGGTCACACGGGGGGGCTCATAGCCTCTGTGTCCCCCAGTGCTGGAGCCTGCGCAGAGCCCGGCTCGGAGGATGGTGCTCATCAAAACCATCGAGACACGGGACGGGAAGGTGGGGGGGCCCTGTCTGATGGGGGGGTCCCTGTCCCTGCACTGAGGGGAGTCCCCCTCTCTGGAGGGAGGGGAACCCTGCTGGGGGTGTCGAACCCATCTGGGTGCTGACTCTCCCTTCTCCCTTGCAGCAGGTAGTGACAGAGTCACACAGAGAGCGAGCAGAGCCGGGGCAGTGATGGGGGGTTCGGGGAGGGCTTCATCGCCCCCCCCCGCGGTGTGATGCATCCGGTGCCTTGTGTCCTCCCTTATTCATCTCTATTTATTCCACCCCTCCCGCCCCTTGGCTCTATTTAACGTTTACCGAGTGCCCCCCCACAGGGGTCGCGGGGTCCGGGGGGCGCTGGGGCTGCCCCCCCCCGGCAAATAAAGGCTGTGGCGCGGAGGGACCGAGTTACGCTGGAGGTGCAGGGGGGGTGCGGGACCACCAGGCGGCGCTGTCCCACAATCCCCCATCACGGCGCTCTACTCCCCCTCTCCTCTCCTTCCCGGGAGCTGATAGGCTGATATCAGCCTATCGCTGAGAGGACGGGACGCTCGACCAATCTCAGATGGGTGCCTGCGCGCGGTGCCGCCGCTGATTGGTCAGCGCTTGGCCACGGGGAGAGTCATTGGCCGTGGCGGTGTTTATAAACAGGGGCCCCGCTCACGGTGAAGCGGGACAGGAGCGAGAACAGGGACCGGGGTGTGTCGGGGGGGGGGGGGGGGGGCCGGAAGAGGAGCCCTCACCCGGCAGCAGCCCCTGACCCACCGCGGGTCGATGCGGTTGCGCCGATGATAACCCGGGTCCTGCCGCCCCCCGGTGTGGGGTATCCGGTGCTGTGAAGCCCCAGCCCCGCCAACACTTCCCGGGGTCCCCCCCTACCCCCGGTCCTACCCGGCGGGAGCCGTGTCCTGCGTGCGCCGGCCGGGCGGTGGCAGCACCGGCCCATGGCCGTGCGGGGACAGGGATGGAGACGCGGGGTTCGGGCACGGGGTGGGGGTGGATCAGCAGCGTGTCCCCGGCTGGGGGGGCTGTCGCTGTCCCTGCGTTCCGGGGGATTGATGGGGAAGGTGGCAACGAAGGGTCCCCCCCAGCGGCGTGGAGCTCGTCACAGCGGCTCAACCTCCTCCCGGGGGTCGTGTCCCCAAAGGTCCCCTCCACGTCCCCCCCCGGCGGAGGTGGCGGCAGCCGCTGCACATCCAAACCCCGAGTGTTTTATTGGGGGGGTCATGACGCCCCACGATCAGCTGCAGGGATGGGGACAGCACCGGGACACCCCGATGCCACCCTTGGGGTGCTGCATGCGGGGAGGGGGACACGGAGCACTGATGGGGGTGGGTTTTGGGGAGGACCCGGAGGGGTCAGTCGGGGTAGATGATGAACCCGGAGAAGGTGCTGTACTTGTTGGTGTTGCCGCCGTGCACTTTGCCCCCGTCCAGCTTGACGAAGACCTCGTCCCCCACGTCCAAGTGCAGGATGACGCTGTTACTGGCGTAGTCGTAGTTCTGGTCTGCGTCCTGCGCGATGGCGCTGGCCCGGACCTGGGGGGGGGACACACGGTCATCAGAGCCCCCACTTCTGCGTCACGCTGTGCCCAGGACCCCCCCACCCCGCTCAGCCCCCGCTCAAGGTCACGCTCTGCCCCGGTGCCGCAGAGCCGAGGGATGGATCCGGTGTCCTCCCCCCACTCCCAACCTGCTTTGGGAGGGGACAGGGACAGAGCCCTCCCCGGCCCCCCCGCATGCAGCCAGAGCTGGGTCTTGCTGTCAGTGTTCAACTGGTGACCGGGGAGCCCCGGGACCGGGGGTGCCCCGGAGGGGGGGTGATGGAGCCGCCATTGATCCCGCCGGATCCATCCTTGTTCCTCCCATAATAAAAGGGAAGTGTCCGGGGTGTGAGCTGCGCCACCGTGAACAAAGGGACGGCCGGGAGGGGGCACAGCCAGGCCCCCCCCACCTCCCCCCGAGCCCGGTTCTCCCGGGAGAACATGTTCCCCCCCCCGACCCTGCAGCAGGAGCCCCGGGAATGGGGGTTTCGTGTCCCCAGGGATGGGTGGGTGCTCCCCCTGTCACCCCCCTCCATGGCCCAGAGCGGGAATGGGATAGGGGAGAGATGGGAATGGGGCTGCTGGGGGTGTGGGGGGAAATGGGATGGAGGAAGAGGCATGGGAAGGAGAGGATGGGAATTAGGCTCGGGGAATTGGATGGTGGAAATGGAATGTGCGGGGTGGGGGGAATTGGAGATGGGGGGGGATCATGATGGGTGGAGCTGGGATGGGGGGGTCAGGAATGAGGGGAACCAGGATGGAGCGACAGAGATTTAAGGGTAAACAATGGGAAAAGCTGGATGGGAGTAAACAAGATGGGAAAAGCGCGATAGGTGAAGCTGGTGGGAGGAACTGGGATGGGGGAAACCGGGATGGGGAAAACTGGGATGGGGGGAATTGGGATGGGAGGAGTGGGGCTGGAGGAGCAGGACAGAGACACCTGGAGCCGGGCTGGAACAGGGCAAGGGACCGGGTGGCAGGGAGCAGGATGGGGGATACCAGGAGGAGCTGCAGCCGCGGTGGTGGCACCGGCACTGGTCCCAGCCTGTACCTGCCCGTTTTTCATGAGGTCAGCCCACATGCTGGTGCCGTCGCCGCCGCGCATGAGGACGTGGTAGGTGAAGAAGTAGATGCCGGGCAGGGGGCAGGTGAACTTCCCGCTCGAGGGCTCGTAGTAGTTGCCCACGTTGGTGACCACGTCGTCGAAGCGCAGCACCTCGTAGCCCTCATGGGGCTTCCGCAGCCCCGCGTAGAAGGCGATCTTGGGGCTGTAGAAGGAGGGGATGTACCCCCCGGGACCTGGCCCCGGTGGCCCCGGTGGCCCCGGCCGGCCCGGTTCACCCGGTGGCCCCCGTGGTCCCGGGGGTCCCGGGGGTCCCCGTACGCCGGCACGACCCTTGCGGCCTGGCTCGCCCTTAGCACCGGGCAGGAAGGGCGGCGGGGAGGCCGCGGGCAGCTCGGGGCCGGGGTAGGGGTCACAGACCATGCGGCAGCTGCCCAGCATCTCATAGTGCGCGGCCGCCTTGGAGCTGTGCACCAGCAGCGGGATGGCCACCAGCAGCACCAGCACCATGGCCACGCCGACGGCCGCCCCGGCCACCCGCTTCCGCCGGCTCAGCCGCGACGCCGCCAGCGCCAGCAGGTCCTCGTCGCCCTTGGGTGTGATGGTGCTGCCGGGGGGATGGACGGCACCCAGCCGCCCACCGAGAGCCTCACGTCCCGGTGGGGACAGGGATGAGGATGGGGATATGGATAGGGATAGGGATGAGGATAGGGATGGTCACAGCAGCGGGGATGGGGTTGGGAAGAGCAGCCAGGCTGGGGATGGCAGCGGGGCTGGAGGTGGGGATGGGAACAGGGACAGGGACGGCGACAGCAGCAGGGCTGGTGCCAGGGACAGGAATGGGACCAGGAGCGGGAGTGGAGCCGCGGATGGAAGCAGGACTTGCGCTGGTGAAGGGGACGAGAGCAGAGCCGGTGATGGAACCGGGAGCGGAGCTGGGGAAGGGGCTGAGACCGGAGCTGAGGATGGAGTCGAGACCGGAGCTCCCGCAGCAGCCAGGACCGGAGCCGGTGGAGGAGCTGGTGATGTAACCAGAGCCGGGACCGAGCCGGGATGGAGCCAGGACCAGAGCCGGGATACTGCCGCGAAGGAGCCGAGACCGGAGCCGGGATACTGTCAGGAAGGAGCCGAGACCGGAGCCGGGATACTGCCGGGAAGGAGCGGAGACCGGAGCCGAGAAGGAGCCGGGAAGGAGCGGAGACCGGAATGGAGCCGGGAAGGAACCGAGACCGGAGCCGGGATGGAGCCGCCGCGACGCGCGGGGCAACTTCTCGCCAAGTTGCCCGGGAGCAGCCTCCTTCCCCCGGGAGCGGGACCCCTTCCCCCGGCAGCAGACCGGAGCGGCCCCGCTCTCCCGGTGCGCACCGGCGGGGACGGGCTGAGGGACGGGGACAGGCAGCGCCGCCCGGAGCGGTTCGCCCGGAGCCCCCCCCTCGCCCCACTCTTGGTCCCCGGGGACTCGCGGCCCCGGGCCCACAGCGGAGTCTCCCCCGCTCCCGTATGCCCTCCCCCCGCCACCGCCGGTGCCCTCCGGTACCTGCCGCCCGCGGCGCCGGGAGCCACGTGCCGGGGCCGCCGCCCGCAGCGCGCCGCGCCCGCAGCCCCGCTCCGCCCGCCCCGCTCGACGGCACCGGGCACGGCGGGGGCGGGGAGGGGGCTGGGGGAGGGACGGGAGCGCGGGGGGGGGCCGGGGGGAGGGAGTGTGCAAAAGGGGGTGCGGGGGGGGTGGGGGGCTGGAGGTGCACAGCGCACTCCCCCACGCACCCCCGTGGGCCCGTTTTTGGGAGCCCCCCTGGCCGGGGGGGGGCTCTGTCGGGGCGCTCGGTCCCTTACCGGGATGAGGACAGAGCCCCGGCGATGCTCCAGTGCCTCCGGTACCACCGGGAGGCTGGAGCTGGGGGTGCGGGGGGAATGTATGTGCATATGTATGTGTGTGCAGGCGTGTGCGTGCTCAGTGCAGGCATGTACATGCTTAGCGCAGGTGTGTGCAGGTGTGTGCATGCTTAGCGCAGGTATGTGCAGGTGTGTGCATGCTTAGCGCAGGTGCGTGCAGGTGTGTGCATGCTTAGTGCAGGCGTGTGCATGCCTGTGTGCCTTTTGTGTGCATGCTCAGTGCATGCGTGTTTATGCCTGTGCATGCTCTATGCATGTGCATGCTCAGTGCCTCTGTGCACATGCATATGCATGCTTGGTGCATGTGTGTATGTGCTGCGTGTGTGCTCTGTGTGTGTGTGTGCATGCTCAGCGCATGTGTGTTTCTGCCTGTGCATGCTCTATGCATGTCCATGCTCAGTGCATGCGTGTGCGTGCCCGTGCATGCTCCATGTGTGGGATTCATCCCGGTGCTTCTCCCGGCCGGCCGGCGGCTCCAGCGGCCGCCGATCGATCAGGGGCTATTGGCGGGATTTATGGCCCCGTTCTGCGGGGGATCGATGCGATCCCGCCGATGTTTGTGCAACAAATCAAGCGGCTGAAGCCGCTCCCCCGCTCGCCCCTGCGGGAGCCCCCAGTGACCCCGGGAGCCCCCCGAGTCCCACCGCCACCGCCTGACGTTAACGAGCAGCATCAGCGCGTTAATTAGCCGCGAGGGGAAGCCCCGCCGCTAATTACCAGGGACCAGGGGGTGGTGGGAGCGGGTGAGAGGGGGTATTTGGGGACACCGGGGGCCCGGCTGCCCCCAGCCCTGCGGCAATGGGGCGAACCGAGGCTCGGGGTGAAGGCGGTGGCGCAGAGAGCAGGGAATGGGTGGCGTGGGGGGGGGCAGCGCCGGATCCTGGCTCTGGTGCCCCGGTGCTGCTGGGTGCTCGGCCCCGTCGTGGGGGCCCTGCGGCCGCACCGAGTCTCGGTTTGCTCCTCCGGCTGCTCCCGCTGGGCACGGGGCGATGCTGCGGTCACCCAAATGGGGACGGACACATCCCGCGCCGCAGAGCCCGGAGCGAGCCGGCGGAGCGGAGCATGAATAAATGCATCACCCGGCTCGGGGATGGCGGCTCCGGTGCAGCCACGGTCACCATCTGCCTCCGCGGCCCCCGAGGACCCACCGGCTTGTGCAACGGCCGTGCGGCCCCCGCAGGGTCACATCCAGCGCCGGTGCTGCTCCGTGCATGGCCCATAGTGGCCGGTGCATGGTCCCTGGCACCCAGGGGACATCATCCTTCCTCTCCCCACGGCTCCCACAAGCGCTTCCCTTCCCACGGGGTGGCAGAGGGAGCCTCATGCCGATGGATATGGATGGCTGGATGCGGCCGCACGCTCCATCCAGGCCCTGGTGGCAATAAAGCCACCCAGGTTGGATGCAAATTGTCCTTGAGCGGCGACAATAAAGCTGCAGCTTCTGTGCTGAGTGGTGCTGGAGGGGTCACATCCGCGTTCTCTGTGCCCGTCCCCCCTCCCCGCCCCCCGGGATGGGGCTGAGCCTCAGCCCCACAGAAACTGCTGGAGGCTGCCCCACATTGGGAGGGAACACACATACACGGTGTTACTCTGCCACTGCTGTGGTGCTGCAAGGTCTCAGCCCATCACGGGCTCCGGGAGGGAGGGGCATCCCTTGGGAAGGGGGAATTCCCAAGGGGGGGATTGATGTGCCGTGCCCCCCCCGCGCTGGCGGGGGCCGTGCGGCGGGGCTGTCCGTGCCGGCGCTGCCTGGATGGATGGATGGCTGCGGCCCGGCCCGGATTAATTCTCTGGACAAGTGGCATTTATTACGGATGCAGGAGATGTCAGGCAGAGAAATCCATCCCGCCTGGGCGGCAATTAAAGCGGTGGCCGGGGCGCAGGGGGGGCCGTTTGCCCCCTGCCCCTCACCGCGGCACCCCGGGGCTGTGCACCCCCTATGCGGTGCTGCCCCCGCGCTATGGGGCCGGAGGCTCATTGGGGATTCGGCTCATGCCCACCTGAGCCGGGCACTGACAAATAGACATTTAAATCAGACAATTAGCTGGGCTGCACCGCTGACATCCTTAATGTATTAATGTGCATCAGCAGCTAATACATAGCAAATCCCCCTCAGAGCAGCGCGGGGGGACCGGGGCCGCGGCGCAGCCGGGGCTGGCAGTGATGGACGAGCCCGGGGGGACCCCGGCCCCGGCGCTGGCATTAATTACCAGCCAAGTGACAAGGCAGCGACATGCGGGAGGTGCCGGAAGCCTTCAACCAGCGCCGGCAGCCTGTGAACGGGGCGGCCGCGCCTGCACACGCGTGTGGGGATGTGCTGCGGGGGGGGCACGGGTGTCTATCGGGACATGCGTGTGCATCGCGACATGTGCGTGCAGCGGGACACGCGTGTGCAGCACGAGGTGGATGTGCATCGGGGCACATGTGTATGGGGATACAGGGGAATTGAGATATGGATGTGCATCACGGCACACACGCGTAGAAGGAACCACATGAACTGGGACATGTGAGGAAATGGCATGATGAGGCCCTGGTCATGGCCTTTGATGTGTCCCTGGCATGCCCCTGGCGTGCCCCCAGCCCGGTCCCCGTGTCCCCGCGCGGTGACAGATGCTTCAGCTCACAGGGACACTCCGGGGATCGATGCCACCAGCGCTGGCGGCCGCGGCTGATCAATGGCACCAATGACACCAGCACACGGAGCCCCCCCCTCGCCCTCCAGGGCTGGGGCACCCCGAGCCCCCCCAGGGCTCCCGTGCACACACGGCTGGGGGCACACGGGAGCTGCGGCCGCTCTGGGGGCTCCATCCTGCCCCCCCCCTCCAGTGCCGGAGGCGAATCTGACATTTGGAATTCGGGCTATTTAAAGGAATCGAGGAGGATGTGAGACATCCCCCCCCCATCCTGTGCTGAACCAGGAGGCACAGACCGAGCTCCCCCCCCAGCGCGGGAGTCCGGGGGGGTCCTGGGGACTGCGGAGCCCGCCCAACCATGGGGAGGGTCCGCTATTGAGGGTGATGGGGCTGAGCCCCCCCGCGCCAGGCAGTGGAGCGTGGGCCGGGGCCGCTGGGACCCGCTGTCAGGGAGGCAGCCAGGCGGGGCGGGCGGCGCGGGAGGGGCGCTGTCAGAGCGTCCTGACGGGCAGCGGGGCGGGGGGGCCGACAGCATCCCCCCACTGCTCACAGTATCCCCTTATTGCCCCCCAGCATCCCCCCATTGCTCACAGCATCCCCCCATTGCCCCCCAGCATCCCCCCCATTGCTCACAGCATCCCCCCATTGCCCCCCATTGCTCACAGCATCCCTTATTGCCCACAGCATCCCCCATTGTTAACAGCATCCCCCCGTTGCCCCCCAGCATCCCCTACTGTTCACAGCATCCCCCCATTGCTCACAGCAACCCCCCAGCATCCCCCTATTGCCACCAGCATCCTGCCTCTCACCCCCCCCAGTGCTTTGGCCAGGGGGATGCTGGGGGTCCCCCTCCAGCCCCGGCACAGCGGTGAGTGGGGTGACGCACCCCAAAGCCCATCGGCTGCATCACTGTGGAGATGCTGAGCCTGTGGGGGGTTCAGCCCCCCCCGGCGCAGGGCGGCTGCGGGGCCGTTAATAATGGATGAGCCCAAATTGGCGGCTGCAGCCGGTTAATCCCGGCAAACACGGCGGCGCTGAGCAAACAGGGGCTGCGCGGGGAGGGCCTCACGTCCATGCCGCAGTCGGTGCCCCCGGGGGAGGCTGTGGGGCTGCTGTGGAGCTGCCCCCCACCCTCTGTCCCAGCACCACTGCCGCTGCTGGTGCCCTTTGCCCGGTGGTGTGTGGGGCAAAGTCTGGTGGGGAGGGCGGCGCCACAGGAGCTCCATGGGGAGAGGTGGGTCGGGATGTGGATCAAGGGGGGCTCAAGGGGTCCTGCGTGGGCTCATGGGGTCCTGGGTGGGTTTATGGGGTCCTGGGTGGGTTCCTGGGGTGCTGAGTGGGTTCATGTTGTCCTGGGCGGGTTCATGGGGTCCTGGGCGGGCCCAGTGGGTGCTGTGTGGGGATGCACTAGCCCTGGGTGGGCTCGTGGGGTCCTGGGTGGGCTCATGGGGTCCTGGGTGGGCCCACGGGGTGTTCTGTGGGGATGCGCCAGCCCTGGGTGGGCACATGGGAGCCGTACTGGTCTGCACTGGTCCTGAATGAACATGTAGGACCCCATTAGAGGGGTCTGGCAGGGGGGACACAGCATGACCCGGGGGTCCCTGATGGCACCATCCACCCCGCAGGGTGCCAGATGCTGCGGCCGTGCTGGTGCCCCGCGGGGCGGCGGTGACACACGCCATGGCCAAGCGGCTGCTGGTGGCTTATGGGCTGTGGGCGCTGGGGGGGCCGCTGGGGCTGCATCACCTCTACCTGGGCCGGGACAGCCACGCACTGCTCTGGATGCTCACACTGGGAGGCTTCGGCGCCGGGTGGCTCTGGGACGTGTGGCACCTCCCGGGCTGGGTGGCCACCGCCAACGGGGCTCCCATAGCCCGCAGCGGGCCGGTACCGGCGCTCAGTGCTCTGCGCCTGGTGGGGCAGGTGCTGGTGGGGATGTACTTCGGGCTGGCGGCGGCGCTGGGGCTGCCGGGGGTACCGGCGCTGGTCGCGCAGCCCCTGGCCGTGGGGCTCGGGGTGCAGCTGGTGGCCTCGGTGGGGGACCAGACATCGGAGGCGCCCCGCACGGTGGCCGCAGCCTTCGCCGCCTCCCTCCTGTTCCAGGGCCGGGTGCTGGCGGTGCTGCCCATCAGCCTGGCTGCTGCCATCGCCGCCCAGCGGCACCGGCGCTACAGACACCGCGGGGCGCCGCGGCCCCGGCTGCCCGCCCGGCTCTACCGCCTGGGGCTAGCGCTTGTGGCCTTCGCCGCGCCGCTCGCCTGCCGCGGGCTCGGCGCGGTGCTGGCGCTGTCCCGTGCGGTCACCGAGCTCCTGCTCCTGCCCCTCCGCGCCGGCCGGCTCCTGGCTGAGGTCTTGGGGTTCGCCGGCGGCTCCCGGGGATGCGGCGCCGGCGTTGAACCGAGCGAGCGGCAGCGGAGGGCATATGAGGTGCAGGATGCGGCGCTGGGTACCCGGGCGGAGGAGGGATGCTGAGCTGGGGGTCCATGGGGTTCGGTGGCTCCCATGCCTTAAGGGGGGGGCAAACCCCCTTTCTGGGGTCCCCTCCAGCTGCTGGAGGTACACGTGCGGCCCCGGGAGGGTGTCAGGGTCCCCACAGCCCCCTCTTGCCCGCAGGTCCTGGGTCTCCCACCAGGCTCCTCCATGGAGGCCGTGCACCGGAGCTACCGGGAGCTGGTGAAGCTTTGGCACCCGGACCACAACCGGCACCGCGCCGAGGAGGCCGAGCAGCGCTTCATCGAGCTGCAGGAGGCCTACGAGGAGCTGGCGGGGCCCAGGAGAGCCCCGGGGTGATGCCGGGGAGGGGTGAACACGAGTTTCCCTCTCGCTGCTGCCTTGTTCCTTCTAGCGCGACATGGGCGAGGGGTGGCGGGCCACAGGTAGACCCTTGCACAGGGACGGGGGGGGGCTTGTGTGACCCATCACATGGGGCTTGTGCAAAGCCTTGCCCGGGGTTCTGTGCACGGGGAACCCGCCGGCCCCTGCACAACCGGCAGCTCCGGGGCTGTTTAGGCGCAGCGGCGCCGCGAACCCGCGACCACCGAGCTCAGCCCCTCGGACCCCGCCGCCGCTCAGTCTTCGGCTGTTCCCGGAGGGCACTCGGATGTTTCCGCCTCAGGGCGGTGGCTCTCGGCAGTTTCCGTCCACGTTCGGCACCAGCCGCCCCGCCCCGGCCGGTCCCTCGTGGATCCGATTGGCTCTCGGCGGAGGTTGGTCCCGCCTTTCCCGGCGTGACGGGGCGGGGCTTTCGCCGTTGCGTCGGCCGGGCCGCTTCGCCATTGGCTGGCGGGGCGCCTCCCTCCTCCCCCCGCGTCTCCGTTCTGCCCCCTCATTGGCCAGACGCGCTCGGCCCGGCCCCGGCGTCGCATCTGAAAGGCCGGCGGAGAAGGAGGGCGGACTAAGCCGGGCCTTTCCTCCTCTCTCATTGGCGGAATACTCCAGGAGGGCGGACGCGTTGCGGCGATCCCAAGCCGCCATTGGCTAGCGAGCGGTGGCCTCTTCCTGATTGGTTGTGGGGCGGCCTGAGGGCTCCTGCCGGGCCGCGGCCCTCCGCCCCCCTCCCGGTGCATCGCGGCGGCCTGAGGTGAGGGGGGGCCCCGGTGAGTGCGGGGGGGGGATCGGGCCCGGGCCGGGGGGCGCGCTGTGTGTGTACCGGGGGCTGTGGGGCCCTGTGCGGGTGCTGGGGCGGGGGAGGCCTCGGTGGGGCGGCTCTGGGGGAGGGGGGGCAGCTTTGGGGGTGGTTATTGGGGGTAATGGGGGGGTAATGGGCGGTGACCCCCCCCCGGCCCCGTCCCCTCTATGGGGAGCGGTGACCCCCCCCCAGCCCCGTCCCCTCTATGGGGAGCGCTGACCCCCCCTCGGGGGTCAGGTCTAAGCCCTGCTTTAACCCTGTGCTGTGTTCCCACTGGATGCTCCCATTGGGAAGCTGGTTCCAACTCTCTCTGAGTGTATCGGGGATCTTGATCCCACCAGTGATTCCCACTTTGTGGAATGTGAGCGTGGCAACAGCGTCCCAGCAGGAATCCTGCCCCCAGGGGCACAGACCCCGCTCTGCTCCTTCACCTCTGAGCACTCTGTGGGCTTTGGGAGCTGGATCCCAGTGCTGGGAAGCAGCATTGGGATGGATCCCAGCGTTTCCTTGTGTTTTCTCCTCTGGAATCCATCCTTTTCCTTCTTTGTGTCCCCAGGTGCTGCCCAATGAAGGCTGAGAGGGGGATATTTGGGAATTGCGAATGCCCGGGTGCTCTGCATAATGCAGCGGGAGCAGGGACATGGAAATGGGGATTTAACCGGGATATAGCCCATTATCTCCCAGCTTTATGCTCCTTCCCAAGGGAACACCAGGAAACCCCCCCGGGGGATATTGAGAACCTGGGTTTATACATCCTCAAATGGTTGTTTCCACTGTATCATTCCCAATCCTTCTTCCAGCACCAGGAAAGGGCTCATCCAAGAGGGAAAAGCTGCTTCGTGCCGGCGCCTCGCTCCGACCCGGCCCGTGTTTGCTGGAAGGAGCTTTGGGGAAGGGATTGTCTGGGATTGAGGGGATAAAACTCCAGCCCCAGGTTGCGATTCCCTGCTCCTGGATGTGGGATTCCAACGGGGAATGATTCATGGTCTGTTTTGGGGGAGAAAAGTTTTCTTGGAGCAGGAAGGATGGAGGCACCTATTGGAGCAGGCGCATGTGTGAACTGGGATTTGCTGCTAGAACTCCCCGTGTCCTGTGGCAGGTAGAATAAATCCCGGTATTCCCAGTGGAACCATCCCTCTGGAGCTGGCCCAGGCTGGGAGATGGAGTTAATTCCCTCCAGGAGGATCCGGGGCTGGGAGGAGCTCCCGCGTTCCCGAGGTGCCGGAGGCTCGGACAATGGGCTTGTGCTTGTGAACGTGCTCAGTTACACCCAGGAGCGTTTCTCCTCCTGGGATGTGCTTCGGGAATGGCTGTGGAGATGCTCCATGGAGGTGGAACCGGGAAGGGAAGCGGCTGCTGGACTCCAGAGCCAGGCACTGCCGCAAGATGTGGATGTGAAGCCCCTCCGGCAGCACATTCCCACTCAGAACTCCCTGTTTCCCAGCAAAAAGCCTCTTCCATAGACTCCTAAACCCAAATCCAGCCGAAGTTCTCCCTGTTCATCCCATTTCCCTTCCATAGGGAGCTGTTGAGCTCCACAAGTCGGCTGCTCGAGCAGGAGCAGCCGCTGGGTGTGATTCCGAACCCGTCTCTTTCCTGCTGCCTCTAAAGCGCCGGAGCTTTTCCTGCTTCCCAAACGAGCCACTGTTTGTGCCGTTAACGGGAACGTGGGTTTCCAGTGGGAGCAGATGAACTTTTCCGGGGAGGAGTTTGGGAGCCGTGTTGGTAACGGGGCTCTCACCACGGGCTGCAGCATTCGCTGCATCCTCCCATCCTCACATCCCTGTAGGCTTTGGTTGCCAGCCTGGAATCACTCCCATGCTTGGAATTCCGCTTGCCAAGGAGTAATTCCAAGCCTGTTCTGTGTTTGTTTCCCACCCAGGACCTAAACACTGGTTAGTTTTCCCCTTTGGA
Organism: Strigops habroptila; assembly: GCF_004027225.2. Lineage (NCBI taxonomy): Eukaryota > Metazoa > Chordata > Aves > Psittaciformes > Psittacidae > Strigops > Strigops habroptila. Next base: position 71,515 of record NC_044299.2, on the reverse strand, counting down.
ATAGGGAAAACGCTCTTCCTGGGCTCTTCAGGTGCTTTGGGCTTGGCTGTTCCAGCTTGGAGCAGGTCCGGAGCGCTGGTGGCGCAGGGCAGCGCCCCAGCACCTTCCCCACCCGCCCTTATCTCCCGTCTCCAGAGCCATTCCCGGTGCGGGCACAGCGGGAAGTGAAACTGCTCGGACAGTGCTCCGAGCCGTGCCTGATCGCACGGAATTCCCAGCTGGAGCAGAGCTGACCGGCCACCGGCTTTTCCAGGGGGGGTTTGGTGCCTCTGAAGGAGTGAAGGGATTTAACCGGGAGAATTCCGGGATTCTTGGCAGGTAAAAATCCCTTTTTGTGCTCTGGGATTTAGATTGCCAGGGGCAGGGATTAGAAACAACTCTGGAGCCAATAAAATCCCAGTGATGGGAATGTCTGGGATTAGCCCCTGGGGCTGAACCTGCCGCACTGAGGCCGGTTCTTGCGTGCCAGGAGCCTCGCTGCATTCCTCACATCCAATGGCCAGTGTTTTGGGATGGGTTTTCCCTGGTTTTCCCTCATTTTTCCCATTATGCTTCCAGCTTTCAGGCTCTGTACAGGGCCGGATCCTCCCTCTCCATTGTTTCCTTACCTTATGGATCCTCTTGTTCTTTGTTTAACCTGTCACCAGCCTCTCGCTGCCTCCTTCAGGCAGGGCCAGCACAGGGAATGCTGTAATTCCACATGGATGGGGCAGGTTTGGGCTCCAGCTCACTTGGATCAAGCAGGGAAAAAGCATTTAAACACTTATGGGAATGCTGCTGTTCTGGGGGGGTTTATCCCTCCCTGCTTAGACACTGGCTTAGAGCCTGTTGGAATTGCACCTGGATCCTGGTGCTTTCTGTTCCACATCCCTTCCTTTCCCTTCCTAAGGTGGCTCCAAGAAGCCGGAGCCTCGGGGTGTCCTCGGCATCACTTCACTCCTTTCCTTCCTTGACATTCCCATTTCTTTCCTTTCCAGCCCCTGAGACCCCTCCGCCTTTCCCAGGGAAGCCTTCCTGACCAGAAGCTCCTGTTCCCGGGAAGAGCCGTGCTTGCAGCTCTGCCACCCCAGCCCCCCTTTGGCCATCCCATCCCAGATCCCTGCTGCTTCCCGCTTGGATCCGCTGCGCCGGGGCGAGGATACTGCTGCTGCTGTTGTCATTCCCCCCTCCCGTGTGCCTGGAGATGTCTAGGAAGCAAAACACGAGAGGTAAGAGGCAGGGAATGCTGCCGTGGGCAGCACCAGCGATTCCCAAGCTCTCCATTAGGAAAGGGGTTAATTGGGTTTGCTGGGCCCCCCCCAGAGCTGCTGCTGTCTCCTTGTCACCTCCATGGTGACAGCTCCGGAGCCTCCTGGGGGCAGCTTCAGCAGCATTTCGTGTGTGGCTGGACAGGAATTGTCTCCCGAGTCCTGCTGGGATGTGACGGGGGCAGCCAGGAAAACCAGGATGCTGCAGAGCCCATCGGATGCATCGCACTGGGGTCCCTGCTTGGTGCCTGCTGGCCCCGGGGCAGGGGGACCCTGAGGAGTCCCTCATGAGGAATTCTGGGTCCCTTATAAGGAATTCTAGGTCCTTCATAAGGAATTCTGGATCCCTCATATGGAATTCTGGGTCCCACATGAGGAATTCTGGGTCCCTTATAAGGAATTTTGGGTCCCACATGAGGAATTCTGGGTCCCTCCCAGGATCAGCTCTACCAAAACTAGACCCTGTTCCTGCTGCAGCCCTTGTCCCCCCTCTCCTGCGTCGTCCCTTCTTGTCCTGCCAGGAATCCGATGAGGAAGCTTGGGCTGGGTGAGCTCAGCTCCCTGATCCAAACTCGACCTCCTTCAATCCCTTTCCCCTGTGGAAAAGGACAAGGAGCAGCTTTGAGAGCAGCTTTTCCCCTTGCTTTCTCCTCCCTGGTTTGCCTGTTCCTGCGGCGAAGCTGCTCCTGCAGTATTCCAGGGAGGGATGAGCTTTGTCCCGAGTGGAGCATTAATTCCAGTGTGCGGAGCCGGGGGGAGTGGGAGGGGGTTGTGGCTTTTCCTTCTATTTGAACCAGCTCCTTGGAAGGTGCTGTTTGTACCTTGGGCTCCTGGAAGCGTCAGGAGCACGAGGAAAACTGATGCTGGAAGCGGAGCCCGGCGAGAGGCAAACGCAGCTCGGGAACAGGAGGGGAATAACGGGTCCTGGCAGGGAACAGGGAGAGGGATCATGGGAAGCTCTTCCTGAGGGTCTGGCACGTCGCCTCCTGAAGGAGAGCAGCACGTCACGGGGTGCTGTGGGGCAAAGCGGTGTGGGGTGAACCCACCAGCACCACTGGCGTGTGCTGGGCTCCTGGAGGGAAGCGAAGGGATGTGGCCCATGGCACGGAGCAGGATGCAGTGGCTTGGGGCTTTGTCCTGCTTTGCCCAAGCTCCTCTCCAGCACCAGGCCATGAGGGGAGGGGAGGGTTAAACCGAGCCTTCTGCCTGGCCTTGAATTGCCAATGACCACTTTCCTGCTGCTTTGGAATGTTAATGCAGGCAAGGAGCGATTCCCAGCCCTCTGCCAGGGAGCGGGGCTGCTCAGGTAAGGAATGGCTTGTTCTGGAAGCGGAACAAAGCCCCTCAGCAGCCGAACAAAGGGTGGGGGGAAGCGTGGAGAGAGAGGAACCAGCCAGGCCCCCGTTGAATAATGCAGCAGTTGTGGAAGGGCCGGGAGCCCCCGCCCCGGTCCGAGCAGCGCCATGAGCACAGCAATGAAGAGCTGGGCTGTAAGTGCTGGCGCTGGGCAGGGTTTGCTGCTCCTGCGGGTTACTCACTCTTTACTCATAAGATCCGTGCTGAGGAGGAAGCGGCTCCGTCTGTAAAGCGCAGTCAGGTCACATCCAGCCGCGCTCTGAGCACGGCAGGTCCTGAGTGAAGCAGCACCCGGGCTCCTGCTCCCAGGGATGCACCGAGGAGCCGTTTCACTGCCTGGAAACCAGGAATGTGGGAATGGCGACAGCTCTTTGGGAAGGTTTTGGCCGGAGCCACAAAACCCCAAACGTGGGAGAAATTCCACTTGAAGCTGGTCCTGGGGGCTTAAAGGAGTTTCTGTAAGAGCTGGTGGAGTGTTTCATAGAGCAGAGGGCTTGGTCCCGGGGGAGCCGGCTGCTCTTTGGGAGGGTGGATCCTTCCTGGCATCACCGAAGGATCCTGCATTGGTTACTCCAATAAACAGCCCTGCGATACGCGAGGAGGTGCTTTGGGATGAAGGGTTTCTTCCCAGCTGGGTGCCTGGAGGATGCAGTGGGGGCCGGGGGCACCAGCCCTGGGGGCTTTCCCATCAGCTCAGTGTGACAGGGGGGTGATGCAGAGGGATCAGCCCGATGGACACAGTGCCTGGGCTTTGGGCTGGAGCCTCTCCTGCGCCATGGGATGGGATTCGGATGTGCTGGTGGCCCCAGTCCTGCAGTGCTGGTGTTTAACATTCCATCCTTCCCGCACATTCCCAGTGTCACCGCAGAGCCTGCTTAATGAGTGCTCAGGGGCAGTGTCGGATGGGTCCGTGCATGACAAACACCTTCCCACCCGCAGGCCTGGGGCTGAGCTCCGGCCCTGGAAGAGCGAGTGGAAGCAGAGCCGATGGGATTGAGCGGCTGAGGATGGGCAGAGCTTCATCTTCCCTGGTGCCGTGCCCTCGCGAGCGGCTCCGCAGGGATGCTGAGGGAAGATCGCTGTTCTCAGTGCTGGCAAAGCCACTGACAAGATTAAGAGCTGGAAAGTTGGGAATTTGGCCTTGGAAAGCTGGAGGGAATCGTGCTCCTGGGGCTAAAGGGGGAAGGATGGATGAGGAAGGATTTAACTGCTCGTGTGCAGCCTCCACAAGAGCCTGACCTTTCCATCACGCTCGGGTCTGGCAGGAGTTGGAGGCAGCTGCTTTAAATGCTACATCAATGTCTCTGGAAGTCAATGGGGTGGCTTGGAAGCGCATCCCGGTTATTTAGAGGAGGTGAGGGGAAGAACACGGATCAGCAGCTCGGAATAGCGGCCCTATGGCACATATCCCTCTCCTGGTGCTCCCCAAAGCCACCCGAGGAGCTCGCTCTGGTTCTTCTCCCGTTCCACGCAGGGCTCGAGGCATCCGGCTGCAAGAGAACAGCCTCCCAGCAGCGAGCCCCTGCTTGGGAGCACGTCGTGGTGCAGGATCCCTTTCCTGCAGCCCCTGGCATCGCTCTGTGACCCCAGGAGCTCGTGTGGGGCTCAGATTTATGTGCCCCCTGCTCGCTGGTGGCCCACGGAGCCGGTGCTGACGCCTGTCTCCGTTATGGGTCTCTCCTGGAACATTTAAGCATTGCCTTGGAGATTGTGGCTGGCAGGAACACAAGCTGCTGGATCTTCCAGCCCATTTATCAGTCTGCTTGCCATTTGTATGTGCAGGTGGAGGAGACTCTTAACCACTGCTTGAGGCTCCTGTGCTGCTCTTAACTCCTTAGTGCTGGGCTGGGCTGAGCACGGACGTGGGGTGGGAGTCACTCTGCCCCAGCACCTCCTCTGACCCAGAGCTCTGGAACCAGTTTAGGGTTGGGAGGGCATTGGCAAACGTGGCTGGGCAGAACCTGGTCCTTCAGGCTGGGAGGGGGCTGATCCCAGCAGCTCCCAGTCCCCGCTGGTGCTGGCAGGGTCAGGCAGCAGATGCTCTGCACTTGTAGGCTTCAGCGTTCTCCTTGGCAAAGCAGCAGCTCGGAGCTGACCTCCCACCTCTGATGCTCAGAAGAGCCTTTCCCTCTGCTTTGCTTTTGCAGATCCGTCTGGCTTTGTTTTTGATGTGCAGTCCAACACCGTGCTGGCCCAGGGAGGAACCTTCGAAAACATGAAGGAGAAGGTAAACGTGTCTGCTGAGACCCTCAAGTGCCCCATGCCGGGGAGCTCCTGGCGCTGTATCCTCATCTCTCCAAGGGGAAGGATGGTGCTGGCCGGGAGCTTCCTCCCTCAAAAGCCAGGTTTTACTCAGGCTAAATGGTGTATGAGGAAGTCCTTGGGTGTGATGAAGCACATGGGTTCTCCATGTCCCCTTCTGTCCCCTCCAGATCAGCGCCGTGAGAGCCATCGTCCCCAACAGGAGCAACAACGAGATCGTGCTCGTGCTGCAGCACTTCGACAACTGCGTGGACAGGACGGTGCAAGCCTTCATGGAAGGTACGTGGGGCTGGGGGCCGGGGGGAGCCGGGGGCCTCAGCACATCCACAGGCACCTAACGGGGATCCTCCTCCCGGGTTGTAGCTGGGCCTGTTCCCCGGGCTCACAGGGAAGTGGTTGATGGCTCCTGAGGTGCAGGAGGTTTGCTGAGGGCAGGAGCTCCTGCCCCTGTGGGCAGAGCGGGAGTGCCTCAGCCTCCTTGTACTTTGCCTGGGCCCGGCTGGGTGGATGTGGTGCCCTGGGGAGGTGCCAGGGCTGGGCCCTGCAGCTCTGTCTGTGCTGCCCAGCCCTGCCAGCCGCCGGCCTGCGGGCACCCACAGCTCCTCCTCGGGCTGCAGCCTCCGCACAGGCGGCGTCTGGGGAGAGCCCAGCAGGGAGCCGAGGCCAGGCCGTGCTCCAGCAGCTCCCTCAGCCTTCAGTGGGCAAAGCCAGAGGGAAGGGGTGGCTTTTCCTTGGTCTTTTAATGCTGGCCCCAGCGTTGGAAGGGAGGAACCCCCATTCCCAAAGCAAAACCGAAACCAGTCCCTGAGAGCATTGACCCCGAGCTGTGGGGAGCGTGCCAGGGGAGAGCCTCATCCCTGCCTTTCATTCCAGGCAACGCCAGTGAAGTGCTGAAGGAATGGACTGTAACAGGCAAGAAAAAGGTAATGCTTTTACAATGCACTTTGCCAAAGCATTTCCCTTTGTGTTCAGAGCTTCAGAGCCAGAGGAGAGGTCAAGGGCAGCCGTGGTGGCGCAGCAGCTGTGGGTCAGCGGTGCCTGGCTGCCGGGGCAGGGATTTGCAGGACGAGCTGTACCCAGCATCTTCAAGCACATTTGCATTTGCTGGAGGTGGCAGGCCCAGCATCTAAACCAAAGGCTCTGGGCTCGTGTCCTCGCTGCTGCTCCATTGCACTGACCCACAGCGTGGGGGAGATGTGGGTCAGGTCCCCTGCTCCCTGCAGAGCTCTGCTGTGACTCGCTGCAGGCCGGGCACGTTGCTCTGTTTGGCGGCAGAGCTGAGCAGTCACGTTTGGGGCCGGTCTCTGTGGACGTGGATTTCTTTGTCACCGCAGCTTTTGGGGGTGTTTTGCTCAGCAAAAGGGTTAAACGGAGCTTTGCAAAGTTGCCACATTTGATATTCTAATGCCTGAATCCACCAGGACCAGGAGTCAAATCATCATTATTCAAAAGGACTCCTTTGAATACGTGACGAGCAGCAGCACGAGCTGGGGAGGGCAGAGGGGAATTGTGGCTGCGTGGCCTGTGCTGGACCATGAGGGCAGGTTGGGCACAGCACCCTGGCAGTGCACCCCTGGGTGCTCTCGGATGCTTCCCATCATTACACAGCCCCTGTCTGCTAACCGGGGCGCTGCTCTTGGTGCTTTGTGCCTTAATGCTGCTGGATGTGTGCTCATTGTTGAGTAAATCCCTCCTGCTGTGCCCGGGATCAGGAGCCCCTCGGGCTCTAAAGGCTTTACTTCAGCTCCTTTCTGCAGGCGGCAGCAGCTTCGTTTTCCCTTCAGGAATTACACTTGACGGTTTTCCCCCTCTTTGTGGTGTGATTCCCAATCCTCAGAACAAGAAGAAGAAACCCAAACCCAAGCCCCAGGCAGAGCCCAGCGGCGGCCTCCCAGAGCCCGGGAAAGCAGCGTCCGGCGGGGAGGAGGCGCCGGGAAGCGCCGGGAAGGGCGGGATGAACGGATTCCATGTCAATGGCTGCGCCCACGACACCGAGTCCGTGGATTCGCTCAGCGAGGGGCTGGATGCGCTCTCCATTGACGCCAGGGAGCTGGAGGAGTGCGAGTGCCCCGCGGGGCCCCGGCGAGCAGGTCAGTGCCTAGGGAGCACCGCAGGGACCTGCTGCAGCAGCTCTGCTGGAGCCAGGCTGAGAGAGCTGGGCTGGGGCAGCCTGGAGAAGAGAAGGCTCCTGAAGGGGAGACCTTAGAGCAGCTCCAGTGCCTAAAGGGGCTCCAGGAAACCTGGAGAGGGGCTTTGGACAAGGGATGGAGGGACAGGACACGGGGAATGGCTTTAACCTGCCAGAGGGGAGGTGGAGATGGGATCTGAGGCAGAAGCTCTTCCCTGTGAGGGTGCTGAGGCGCTGGCACAGGGTGCCCAGAGGAGCTGTGGCTGCCCCATCCCTGGCAGTGTTCAAGGCCAGGTTGGACACAGGGGCTTGGAGCAACCTGCTCTATGAAAGGTGTCCCTGCCCGTGGCAGGGGCTGGAGCTGGGGGAGCTTTAAGGTCCCTCCCAACACATTCCATGGTTCTATGCGACGGGCACCGAGTGTTCCCAAAGCAGAGGAGCTGCCTCCTGCCCGCGCGAGGCCGGCTCAGCTCTGAGGGGCTGGTCTCTGCTTTGCTTTGCTTGTGGTGCCCCCCCGCCTCCCCCTTTAAAGCAGTGTGCTTTCCTACAGCGGTGCCTGAACTAGAGAATGGGATAGCAGACTTTGACACACAATCGCTCACCCTGCATCCTTCCCAGAGCCCTTCGTCCCTCCGGCAGCGGCCCGAGCCCAGGAGCACGGGCAGGTCTCTGTCCAGGTCAGCACTGAGCCACTCCACTCCTGCCTCCCTGTCTGCAACGCGCCTCGAGGACGTGCCCGTGTCTCCTGCCAGCAGGAAGCTGGGTAAGACCTGAGGCTCTGCCCCCCCCAGTGCCAGCTCTGCCCCCCCCAGTGCCAGCTCTTCACCCCCAGTGTCAGCTCTGCCCCCCCCCAGTGCCAGCTCTGCCCCCCCATTGTCAGCTCTGCACCCCCATTGTCAGCTCTGCCCCCCCCACTGCCAGCTCTGCCCCCCCATAGTCAGCTCTGCCCCCCCCAGTGTCAGCTGTGCCCCCCCAGTGCCAGCTCTGCCCCCTCCAGTGTCAGCTGTGCCCCCCCAGTGCCAGCTCTGCCCCCCCCAGTGTCAGCTGTGCCCCCCCCAGTGCCAGCTCTGCCCCCCCAGTGCCGGCTCTGCCCCCCCAGTGTTAGCTGTGCCCCCCCCAGTGTCAGCTCTTCACCCCCATTGTCAGCTCTTCACCCCCATTGTCAGCTCTGCCCCCCCAGTGTCAGCTCTTCACCCCCAGTGTCAGCTCTGCCCCCCCATTGTCAGCTCTGCCCCCCCATTGTCAGTTCTGTGCCCCCAGTGCCAGGGTGAGGCCCTGGGGCTCTGCCCCCCCAGTATCGGCTCTGCCCCCCCAGTGTCAGCTGTGCCCCCCCCAGTGTCAGCTCTGCACCCCCCCATTGTCGGCTCTGCTCCCCCCATTGTCGGCTCTGCCCCCCCAGTGCCAGGCAGGTTGCTGCAGGCCAGGCTCTCGCCATGTCTGTGCCTCAGCGGTGCTGTCAGACGGTGCTGAGCCAACCCGACATTGATTTTAATGCGAGCGAACACCCTGGTTGTCATCTGGGCAGCTCATTGCACCCTGCCCCCCCCCGCTCCCCCCGGTGCGGCAGGGACCTGCTGCAGCGCCCGGAGCAGCAGCGGGGGGTGAGCGGGGCCGGGCCCGCAGCGCCTCCAGATGCTTCTCATCTGGGGGAGGAAGGCCCCAAGCTGGGCGCATCTGGTCACCGGAGGTGCCAGCCCCTCCCGCCCCCCCTGCCCGGCGCTCTCTGCGCTGCTGAGCTCCGCCAGGAGCCGCGGGGGCAGGAGGCGCCTCAGCCCCTGCTGCGGGTTGCTCAGGGCAGGGAGATGGGGGGGGGCGCTTGTCCTCCCCCCGCACGGGGGGAGCTGGGTTAATGCAGCTTGGCGGGAGCAGGGAGCTCCAGAGAGCTGGGCAAGGGGCTCCCCGTGGGGCCAGAGCCATCCTCTCAAGGGAAGAGCCTTCGTTTTCCTTTCCAAGAGGATTCCCTCCAGGCAAAGCATCAGGATGTGCCCGTGTGTGGCCTTTGGAGCGGGTCCCCACCACAAGAGCGTTTGGTTTCCCTTGGGAATTGGGAAACGTGGAGGGATATCCCTGCCACAGAGGGAAGTGCTGGAAGCCTCATCCTGCCCCTGCTGGGCCCCGTGCCTGCCGTGGGGAAGGGACACTGGAACCCAAGCCGTGCCTGGTGTTGGAAGAAGGGGGAATGGCGTGGTGGGAGGGCCAGGCTGTGCCTCCATGCTGCTGAAGCTCACTCGTGTCTCTCGGTAGGTTCTAACATCGAGAAGTCCGTGAAGGATCTCCAGCGCTGCACCGTGTCGCTGGCGCGGTACCGGGTGGTGGTCAAGGAGGAGATGGATGCTTCCATCAAGAAGATGAAGCAGGTCTTTGCCGAGCTGCAGAGCAGGTGAGTTTCCTGCAGGGACTGAGCCGTCCCTGCGTGGTGTTCCAGCCTCGGGAGAATCCATCTGGAATAAAACTACAGCTTTCCGAGGGCTGGAGCGGCTCTGCCATGAAACCAGGCTGAGAGAGCTGGGCTGGGTCAGCCTGGAGAAGAGAAGGCTCCTGAAGGGGAGACCTTAGAGCAGCTCCAGTGCCTAAAGGGGCTCCAGGAAACCTGGAGAGGGGCTTTGGACAAGGGCCTGTAGGGACAGGACAAGGGGAATGGCTTTAACCTGCCAGAGGGGAGGTGGAGATGGGATCTGAGGCAGCAGTTGTTCCCTGTGAGGGTGCTGAGGCCATGGCACAGAGGCTGAGCCGTGCCAGCTCTGCTTGGAGCCGTTGTGAGGTGGGATTTGAGGCTCTGCTGAGCTGTGGCTCGTGTCTGGACAGGGTCATTGTGGATGCAGGAGGTGTGAGGAGCTGTCAGGCTGGTGCTAACCCTGGGCTGGAGCTCAGCGGGTGGCTGTGAGGAACAAACGCTCCTCGTTGAGATCCTCAGCGCAGGGAGACAGGGATCTGCTGGAGGCGGCAGCGCCACCGCAGCCCATCCTGCCCCGTTCCCAGCCCTTGCTTCTGTTTTGAGATGATGTTTCACCTTCCCGAGAAGCCTCCTGCAGCCCCAGGGCTCGGGTTAAGGGTGTTCTGGTGCTCAGCACTGGCCCCAGGCCAAACCCTCTCCATGGCGCAGGAGGTGCCCCTCTCCCTGTGGGCAGCTCCTCACCTTTGGCTGTGAAACGCTCCCGGCACGCTGGGAGAGCCCCGGCTCCGAGCAGGACACGGTTCCGGGAGCAGGGAGGCCGGAGCCAGCCTCGGGGAGCCTCCCTCAGCAAACAGCCCGGGAGCTGCTGCCCAGGGCGAGGGGAAACGGCCCCTTTGCTCCTCGCCAGCACCACCTTCACCTTCCTGAATGGGCTTTGCCATGGCTGCATCCCCCCTCCATGACCCACAGAAGGATGAAGCGGATCTTTAAACCCCACAGCAGGAGGCTTGAGCCCGTGGCCTCGGGGTGGCTTCTTGCCAAAGGCAGACCTGGCTGGGAGCAGGTTTGTTCAGCTGGAACAGGGCATTGGAGCAGCAAAGCTCGGGCTGGTTTAACCTCTGCCTGCCAGGGCTGCCCTTCGTGCTCCTGCTGAGCAGGGAGGCTTCCTCATTCCCGACCTTCCCCTTCCCTGGGGACAAGCCCCTGTGGGGCTGGCCAAGATCCCAGCAGGGAAAACCCACCCGGTGCCTTTGTGCTTCCTTGTGCACTGCTTAAACAGCCTTAACCCCCCCTGCGAGGGGGCTGCGGCAGCAGAGAGGGGCCGGGATGTGCCTCCCCACGGATGTGCAGCAGGAAGGGAAGGATGGATCCCGCTCACTCATCATGTGCAGCTCGGCTGAAGCCACTTGACCTCTGCTCCCAACCAGCCCAAGTGTAAAATTAGGTGAAGGCTCCAGCTGAGCTCTGCCTATGGAATTCAGTCATGGAGCACCGGGAGCACCGGAGGCTCCATCCCAAGTGGGTGCTGGCTCAGTGTCCCTGCTCTGGGCCAGGCCCCTGCTCTGCTCCCGGCAGCACCAATCCTGCCCGGAGCAGGCGCTGGACGGGCCATAAATCACCACAAGCAGGCAAATGTCGGAGCTGCTGCTCAGCGGGAATTGCTTCCATTGATCCCGCGCAGAGCGGGAGCTGGAGGCTGCATTCAGGTGCACTGAGGTTTCCCGTTCAGGTGGTTGCTCCAAGAAACCCCATTCCCAAGTCAGAGCCTTCCCAATAAGCACCTTCCCAGCTCTCAGCCTCTCCATGGGGCCATGCAGGAGGAACCTCGGGATGAGCAGAGCTGCGGATGCTGCGGATGCAGCTCCGGCGGGATCTGCTGCTCCTGCCCCGGCTCCTGCTCCCGCTCCGCGCTGTTGTGGTGGTCCCTGCTCTCCTCAGGGGTGAAGCCCGGTGGGGTGCAGCCGCCCCCCAGCACCTCCCGCTCCCCTTTGCAGTGGGGCTCGGAGGATGGGTTGTTGGGAATGCCGCCGATCCCGGCGCGCTCCTGCCGCCCTCTGCCGGGCTCCTGCCGTGGGATGTCACCCGCCTTTGTTTAATGCTTCATCTCTCCCTGTCATTCCAGCCTCATGGATCGGGAGGTGGCGTTGCTGGCCGAGATGGACAAAGTGAAAGCAGAAGCCAGTAAGACCCTTGTTCTCCCCCCAAGAGCTGCGGGTGCTGCTGGAGGGACCCCCCAGCACCAGGATTCCATTGAGTTACCTTCTGTCCCCCCCGTTCCCACATTCCGGCTCCATTCCCAGCCAAAGCCTGTCCCGTGGCACGAGCTGGCCCCTGCCAGCACCTGCTCTGTGCCCTGGCAGAGGCTGGGACACTCCTCCACGGAGCTATTCCCAAACAGCTCCATGTTCCAGGGGGCTGGAAAGGGCTTTCCCAGCTCTGCTGCTGCGCAGGGGGAAGCGGCGGCTCGGGGGAGCCTGGTGCTGGTGCTGGGGCGGTGGTGGTGCTGGGGTGGTGCTGGTGCTGCAGTGGTGCTGGTGCTGGGGTGGTGCTGGCTGAGCCACGCTGTGTTCCCAGTGGAGATCCTGGGCAGCCGGCAGAGGAAGGCAGAGGCACTGAAGAGGATGACGGACGTGGCCGTGCGGATGTCTGAGGAGCAGCTGGTGGAGCTCCGAGCTGACATCAAGGTGGGTGCAGCCCCGTGCAGCAGCCGGGGCAGGGAATGTGGGTGCCACCTCCTCAGGCTCCGGCTCAGAGACCCACCAGGAAGGGGTTTGTTTCCCCCGGGGACACCCTCGGTTAAAGCCTTTGGTTTGTAAATCAGAGATCGGGGACTGGTCTGAAGGGGCCTTAAAGCTCCTCCAGCTCCAACCCCTGCCATGGGCAGGGACACCTTTCACTAGAGCAGGTTGCTCCAAGCCCCTGTGTCCAACCTGGCCTTGAACACTGCCAGGGATGGGGCAGCCACAGCTCCTCTGGGCACCCTGTGCCAGCGCCTCAGCACCCTCACAGGGAAGAGCTTCTGCCTCAGAGCTCATCTCAATCTCCCCTCTGGCAGGTTAAAGCCGTTCCCCTTGGCCTGTCCCTGCAGGCCCTTGTCCAAAGCCCCTTTAGGCACTTGAGGTCTGTAAAACACCAGCCCCAGAACAGGATTAGTGCAGCAAGAAACCAGCTCCCCTGTGAGTGTGCAGGGACTGGGGCTGTGCCAACTGCATGGAGCAGGCATGGTTCCATGGTTTGGGGATGGTTCCGTGGAGCAGGGATGGTTCCATGGATTGGGGATGGTTCCGTGGAGCAGGGATGGTTCCGTGGAGCAGGGATGGTTCCATGGATTGGGGATGGTTCCGTGGAGCGGGGATGGTTCCATGGATCGGGGATGGTTCTGTGGAGCAGGGATGGTTCCGTGGAGCAGGGATGGTTCCATGGAGCGGGGATGGTTCCATGGAGCGGGGATGTTTCCAGGGGTGGTTCCAAGGAGCAGGGATGGTTCCCAGAAGTAACTGTTGCCACCCCCTTCCCAGAGTGTTCCCGAGCAGCGGATTCCCGCTCCTGGGAATGTTTCCTCTCCATTTCCTGCCCTAACCCTTGTGTTCTGCCTCTCGCGAGCAGCACTTTGTGAGCGAGCGCAAGTACGACGAGGACCTGGGCCGGGTGGCACGGTTCTCCTGCGACCTGGACGCGCTCAAGAGGAGCATCGCAGCCTTCGGCCAGGGTGAGCGAGGTGCTGGTCACCCCTTTGCTACCAGAGCCCCTCAGCCGGGCACTGGTGGCACTGGGAGCACTGGGCTGGGGGTGGTTTGGGGCCAGCGCTGCCCTTGGAACAAGCCCCGTTGTCTCTCGGTGCCTCCATCTCCGCCTGGGAGCGGAGCTGGAGCTGCCGGAGGGGGGATGCTCCGTGTCCCACCTCCGGAACTGACCCCGGGGGCTCTTCTTCCCCCAGTTTCCCACCCCAAGAACAGTTACTCCACGCGGTCGCGGTGCACCTCGCTCACAGCCGCAGCCCTTGGCAGCCCTGGGGACGCCGCGGCCCCCCCGGCCGCGACCACCGCCACCAGCCCGAGCACGGGCACCAAGAAGCCCCCGGCCGCAGCGGAGGGGCCCGGAGGGGACACCAGCAGCCGCCCCCCGCAGCCGGCGCGAGAGGTAACGGCACCGGCACGGGGGCACCGGAGCCTTTGTGCCGGGGCCAGGGGCGCAGCTCTGGGGGTGCAGCTCTGGGGAGGTGGAGCTGCTGCGAGGGCTGGAGCAGCTCTGCTCTGGAGCCAGGCTGAGAGAGCTGGGCTGGGGCAGCCTGGAGAAGAGAAAGCTCCTGAAGGGGAGACCTTAGAGCAGCTCCAGCGCCTAAAGGGGCTCCAGGAAACCTGGAGAGGGGCTTTGGACAAGGAATGGAGGGACAGGCCAAGGGGAATGGCTTTAACCTGCCAGAGGGGAGACTGAGATGAGCTCTGAGGCAGAAGCTCTTCCCTGTGAGGGTGCTGAGGCGCTGGCACAGGGTGCCCAGAGGAGCTGTGGCTGCCCCATCCCTGGCAGTGTTCAAGGCCAGGTTGGACACAGGGGCTTGGAGCAACCTGCTCTAGTGGAAGGTGTCCCTGCCCGTGGCAGGGGCTGGAGCTGGAGGAGCTTTAAGGTCCTTTCCATCAACCTCTCCGGGATCCACGATTCCCAAGAGCCAGGGCGATGGGATGCGGCAGCGCTGCCGCAGGGGGGTCACATCCATCACTCACTCAGCCTCTTCCCTTGCAGCGCACCAGGAGGCCGGGGACAGGACCCCGACCGCAGCCGCCCCCCGCAGCCCCCCCCCGGCCCCCGGCGGCGCCCCCCCAGCGCCGGCCCCGCGCGCGGCAGGAGGGGGCCCGCGCCTGAGCTGCGGCTCCAGCACCAGGACCCGGCCTCCCCCCTCCTCCTTTGTGCCATTCCGGGCTCTTTTGCCTCTTTCCCCACCCCCCCATTTGCTTTGTGTTCCCCCCTCCTCCCCCCCAGCTCCGGCCTCTCCGGCTTTTCCTTCCCCACCTTCATCCCGTGCTGGCAGCGAGGATGAGGAGGGTGAGTGCCCCCCCCCCCCCCCCCTTTGCTCATCCCTGGGTTTTCCATGTGGGATCTCTTGGCTTTAATCGTTCTTTCTTTTTCCCACCCCGTGTCCTCCCTCAGCTCAACTGCAGCATTAGAGGGGCCGGGTGCTTAAAGCCGCACTGGGGGGGCCCAGAGAGCCTGGGGAGGGGTTTGGAGGGGGACTGGGGGGGGGGTCCCCACCTTTGGCCCCCCCCCCACTTTTCTTTCCTTCTCTTGGACTCCAAATGTCTTAATTTGATGAGATTAAACCCCTGAACCGCAGCTCTGGGCCCTGGTGTCGCATTGAGGAGCTTTATTGAGAGGTGCCACCTCCATCCATGGGGCTGGGGGGGGCCCAGAGCCCCGCGGGGGGGGGCCCTGCGCAGCCTCCAGTCACTGCTGGGCCAGTTTGGCTGCCTCTGCCTTGATGAGGGCGATGAGGTCCTGGTTGATGAGGAACACGAAGCGGAGGCTAGCAATCTGGGGGGGGGAACACAACAGAGGGTGAGCATTGGAACCCCCCCCCCAGGACCCTCCCCATGACCTCGGGGCTCACCTCCACCACGGAGTTGTTGTTGAGCTTCCACTTGCTGCCGCCCAGCACCGGGCGCCCATCGATGTAGATGGGGCGCCGGCCCTCGTTGGCGATGAAGAAGTCCCCGTTGTTCTTCAGCTTGATGACACCTGGAGCAGGGTGGGGGGAGGGAACCGGGGTGAGAAAGGTGGGGGGGGCACGGCCCCCCCTGCCCCAGCCCCCCCTGCCCCAGCCCCCCCCCCAAACCCACCCTGCTTGCGGGAGATCTTCCAGGCCGGCCCCTCCAGCGCCAGGTCCACGTCGATCTGGTTGTCCTTGGTGGCTCTGCCCAGTGTGATCTGGGGAAGGGGGAGGCAGGCGGTGCTGGGGGGGGGGCCCTGGGGTGGGGGGGGCTCTGTTTTGGGGGGGGGGGGGGCAGGGCTCACCTCCCGGGAGCGCATCAGGTAGCGAACCATGCGGCCCCGCAGCACGGCCAGGGTCTGGCTGTCAAAGTCTGGGGAGCTCATCCCTGGGGGGGGCAACACCAGGGATATGGGGGGGCACATGGGGCCGGGCCCGGCCGGACCCCCCCTCCCTTACCTGTGATGCTGTCAACCAGCACTTGCCACTTGTGCAGCTCCTGCTCCAGCTGCCGGATCTCGCGCTTCTGGCGCCGGTCGGCCACGGTCAGCTCTGGGACAGAGGGGAGATGGGACCTGGGGCGGCACCCATGGGACACCCCCCCATTGCTCCGGGGGGCGGGGGCCTCCCCACACCGAGTCAGGCTGTGGAATGGGGTGGGTTGGACTCACCGTGCTCCAGCACCTCGTCCCGCACATCCCTATGGAGCAGCAGAGGTGGGATGAGGATGATGCCCCCCCCCCTTCTGCCCCCCCCCCGGCTTCCCCCAGCCCCTCACTTCAATTTGCTGTCATCCACCATGTCCTCAGCATCCGAAAAGTTCAACACTTGGTCCCCTTTGGGCAGCGGCTGCACTGGAAAGAGCAGGAGAGGGGGGATTGAGGGGTGCAGGGGGGGGACTGGGGGCTGCTGGAGGGGGGGGGGGCACACGGGGCCCCCCCGCGCTCACCGGTCTGGTCCTCCAGCAGGTAATACTGCTTCATAAGCTGCCAGTGCAGCTGCAGCGCCTTGGCCGTGCGCGACGGGTAGAACACGTCCGGGTGCTTGTGCAGCAGGTCCTGGAAGGTGTCCAGCGAGGGCTGGCTGCTCTGGGGGGGGGAGGAGGAGGAAAAGGGGGACACATGGCACCGGGGGACCCCCACTGCGCCCCCCCCCCGCCCCCCCGCTCCCATCGCCTCGCACCGATCCCACTCTGCTGAGCAGCAGCTCCTCAGCTTTGCTGAACAGGACCTTGCTCTGGATGGCGGCGATGGCCTCGGGGTGCAGCTGCCGCATGGCCTGGCATGCCAGCCTGGGGGGGGACACACACCGTGACCCCCCCAGCCCACGGTTCTGCCCCCCCCCTCCCCGGCCCTGCGCTCACTTGGAGATGATGGGGTCGTAGAGCAGCGCGTACCAGCGCTCCTGGATCTCCCGCAGCGTGAAGCGGCAGCTGAACTTCACCCCCAGGTGCACCGCGCTCAGGTCGTTGGTCTGTGGGAGCCGCCGGGTGAGGGAGGGGATAGTTTGGGGGACCCCCCCCCCCACCAACCGGAGCCCCCAGCACCTGCAGCACCGCGTTGATGAGCAGCAGGTCATCGGCCGGCTTCCAGCGGCCCAGGTCCTTGGTGACCTGCAGCGGCTGCTTGCTCTTCTTCAGCCGCTTGGCCAGGCCCGGGGCGGGTACCGGGCTGGGGGCGACGGGCGCCGGCACCGCCTTGGAGACCTGGGGGGGGGGAAGGAAGGGGGGGTCGGGGCTCTGTGTGCCCCCCGAACCCCCGCCGCGGGGCCCCAGCGGGCTCCCACCTTCTTCTTCTCGCTGGAGGAGGGCTCGCTGCCCGAGCAGCGCCCGGGCTCGGCGCCGCCCTTGGCGCGGCTGGGCTTGGCCAGGCTGCTCTCCACCAGCTCATCGTCGAACTTCTTCCGCTTGATAAACCTAAAGCGAAGCAGAGAAGGGAAGGAGGCGGCTCGGCCCCCGCCCCGGCTCCCGCCCCGGCCCCGGCCCCGCCGTACCGGGACGAGCTGCGGCGCTTGGGGACGGCGCCCGAGGCCGCGGCCGGGCCCCGCTTCGGCCCCGCCAGAGACTCCTCGTCCTCGGAGCGGCTCGTGGCGCCCGACGCCATCAGTGGGCGGAGCGGCGGGGCTGGGGGGGCAGAGGGTGGGGGGGGGGCCCCCGGAGCTCACGCCGGGCCCGGTCTCACCATCGCCGGGAGCGGGCGCCGGGAACGGGCCGCGGCCGCCGCCGCCATCAATGGCGCCGCTCCGGGTACTCGCTGGGAGGTGACGTCACAGCAGGCACCTTGAAGCCGCGCTGGGCGGCGCCATCTTTCGCAGCTCTGCGCGCCTCGGGTCAGGGCGCCGCCATCTTGACTAAGGGCAGGGCGGGGTCGCCTCCGTTCTGCACCGCTGTGGCCGGGAGGTCGGGCCGGGACCGGGGCCGGGACTGGGGCCGGGGCCGGGGCAGAACCGGGGCTGGGACGCGCTTCGTTGTCCCGGCACACACAGGGCGCAGCCCGGTCCTGGCTGTGCAGCCGCCCGCCGGAACGGCCGCTCCCATCATGGCGGCTCCCACCCACACCCATCATGGCGGCTGCCACCCACACCCATCATGGCGGCTCCCACCCCTTTGCCACACCCATCATGGCGGACGCCGTCGGTGGTGCGCCCATGGCGGGGCCGCTGCTTTATTGTGCCGACGGCCCTGTCCCGGCCCCGTTCCCGGGGGAGGTTTCCCGTGTCCCGGGCTCAGGCGGAGCTGGGGGTGACGCGCCCGTCGCCCGCCTCGCTCAGGGCGGCCCATTCCTTGCGCTGGATCGTTCCCGTCTTCTCCTCGCGGAACTGCTGCCGCTGCTCCCGCGGGATCTTCACCGCGTGGTGCTGCGGCAGCGCCGGCGGCACGGCCCGCGCCCGGCGGAAGAACCCCACCTGCGGCACCGGGCGCCCCGGTCACGCACCGGCATCGGCACCGCGCCACGTGTCCCGGTTCGGGCGCGGCCAAGCCCCCCGCACCCGCGCACAGACACCTCAGGGCGCTGCCGGCCCTTGCCCACCCCTGCGCCCGCCTGCTCGCTGCCCACTGGTGCCTTCCCGGGCCGTCTGCTGTGGCACGGAATGGCTGGGTGGCAGGGAATAGGGTGGCATGGCATGGCATGGAATGGCATGGCATGGCTGGGTGGCATGGCATAGGGTGGCATGGCATGGAATGGAATGGAGTGGCTGGATGGCATAGAATAGGGTGGCATGGCATGGAATGGAATGGCTGGATGGCATGGAATAGGGTGGCATGGCATGGAATGGCATGGCTGGGTGGCATGGCATGGCGTGTGGTGGCATGGTATGGCATTGCATAGAGTGGTGTGGCATGACATAGCATGGTGTGGCATGGCACAGCTGGCATGGCGTGGCTGGGGTGGCACAGCACGGCACAGCGCTGCATGGCGCTGCACGTCACTGCACAGCACAGCGCTGCACGGCGCTGCAGGGCACAGCACCCCCAGGGGATCCCGCACCCCGGGAGGGGGCCACCTCCCGCTGCCGTGACCCCGTCCCCACCGCTCACCTTCCAGAGGACGGCCACGAGCAGCGCCAGGAGGAGGACACCGGCCAGCACCGCCAGCAGGATCACCCACCAGGGCACGCCGCCGGCCACCGCCGCGCCGGGGTCCAGGTAGATGCTGACAGGGATCTGCGGGGGGGACCGGGGGGGCTCAGCAGGACGGAGGGAGGGGGGAACCGGGGGGGCGGGGGGGGAGCCGGGGCCGGACCTGCACGGACGCGTCCCTCAGCACCAGGTTCTTGATGGAGGATGTCACCGAGACGCTGGCGCGGATGATGAGCTCCACCGAGGTGACGGCCAGGAACTCCTGCGGGGCGGGGGGGGATGAGCCCCGGCCCTGGCCCCATCCCTGGCCCCATCCCTGCCCCTGTCCCATCGCTCCCACCTCCAGGAAGGTGCCGTTCCAGAGGCGGCCGCGGGCGCTCAGCACGGCCGCGCGCTCGAAGCTGGGCAATGGGCAGCGGAAGGGCCAGCAGCGCGCGGTGCCCTGGGCACAGTCCTGCGGAGGGGTCAGACACCAGCGGGGTACCCAGGCGCAGGGGTGTCCCAAGAATGGGGGTACCCCAGGAGCGGGTGCAACCCGTGAGCAGAGGCGCCCCATGAGTGGGTGCACCCCATAAGCGGGGGTACCCCAGGAGAGGGTGTGTAGGAATGGGGGCACCGCAGGAGCAGGGGTACGCCAAGAACAGATGAACCCCATGAGCAATGGTACCTCAGGCATAGGGGCACCCCATAAGCAGGGACACCCCATAACTGGGTGCACCCCATGAGCGGGCGCTCCCCATGTAGGGTCCCCCCCTCTCACCAACGTGACGTTCCTCCTCCTCTTGGCGGGCGCCAGCACCCACCAGGCCCCTGGCGTGGGTGGCTCCGGCTGCCCCGGGGGCTCCTGTGGGGGGTAAAGGCCGGGAATGGGGCGGGAGCGCTGGGAGCCGGACGGGCGCTGGCGGGTCCCTGCGGCTGCGGCCGTACCAGCGCCAGGCGCAGCGGGTTGGCGGCGGGGCTGCAGGGCACCGCCTGCCCCGGCGCCGCCGCCAGCTCCACGTGCAGCGGGTACAGGAGCCACTTCCCGTTGGGGAGCTCGTGGGGCCAGAGCAGCGTCAGGAAGGCTGAGCCGAGCGTCTTCACCGACTGGCCCCGGTTGGAGACCTGCGGGGACCGGGCGTCAATGGGGCTGCCCCATAAGTGAGCATGGGGCGGGCTGTGGGGCCGCCCCCCCGATGGGCACTCACCGTCACCTCGAAGCGCACGGCGCTGCCCACTTGGCTCTCACGCTTCACGGCGCTCTCCCCCAGCACGGTGCCGCCAAAGAAGAGCCGCGGTGGCACCGCCACGCTATGGGGACAACGTGGAGGGAGTCACAGCAAGGCCTGGGGCGGGGTCCCGGCCCCACACCTGCACTATGGGGACAACAGGGGGTCCCCACCCGCGCTCACCCCGTCACCGAGAGCGGCAGCTCGATGACCACACGGGCACGAGCCACCACCGGCGCCAGCCCCGGCTGCTCGCTGATGCTGGGGGGGCAATGGGGAGTTAAAGGGGGTTATGGGGGGGGCATCACCCCCAAATCCCCCCCCGTGATGTGCCCATGGCCGTGGCTCACGTGGACAGCGCCAGCTCCACCGCCAGGTCCGTGGTCTGCAACGTGATGCCCGAGGTGCTGAGGATGAGGAAGAACCGGACCTGGGGGCAGAGGAAGAGTGAGAGGGGCAGGAGCGGGGGGGCAGGAGCGGGAGGGCAGGAGCAGGGTCTCGGGGGGGCTGCACCCACCTCGGCCCCGCGCCGCAGGGGGTTCCCCAGCTCACACTCCACCCGGGAGCCGTTCTGGTTGGCGAGACACAGCACCGGCTTCTCCTGGGGGGCAGAGAGCTGAGCCCCCCCTGCACCCCATAGTGACCCCCCCTCACTCCATGGTGACCCCCCCATCACCCCACGGCCCATCCTTGCCCCCCATGGCGCACCGCGGGGCGCCCCTCATCCTGGCGCAGGGCAGAGTAGGGCAGCTCGGGGGGGAAGGAGGCGCTGAGCAGCGCCTCGTGCGCGTCGTCCCCGTCCCGCTGCGGCTCCGCCGGCTCCGAGGGCTCGTTGGTGACGTGGATCTCCAGGGCCACGTCCTTCTGGTCGCTGATGGCGAGGATGGCGGCGCCATCGTCCCCCCTGCGGCACAGCCACCGTGAGACCCCCCCCGGGGTGTCCCCAGCGCCCCATGGGGGGAGCACCCACCGGTCCCCCCCTCACCGCGGCAGCGGCAGGAACTCGGCGTCCCCAAGGCGGGCGCAGAACTGGAAGCGAAGCTGGAGGTTGCTCTGGCAGATCTTGTCGTCCCCACAGCCCTGCTTCAGGAAGTGAACCTGGGGGGCACGGGGGGACAGGGATGCTCCAGGCAATGGGACCCATGGAGCGGGAAGGGGGGACGTGGCCGGTGCCCACCTCAGTGCGGTGGCTGTTGGGCTGCTGTGGGCTGAGCACCGGTGACAGGGGCGGCAGGACCGAGCCCCGGCGGAGCCGTGTTGGATCCCGGCGCTGCCGCGCGGCCCCATCCCCATGAATGCCATAAGCCAGGGTCATGGTGATGGGGCGCAGCTTGTCACGGATGTTGTCCTGCGGGAATGAGGGTGAGGGCGGGGTTGGGATGGGAATACAGATGGGGATGAGGATGGGGATGGAAGCAGGGATGAGGTTTACAGTTGGACTCAACAGTCTTAAAGGTGTTTTCCAACCTGAATGATTCTATGAAGATTGAGATGGGGACAGGGATGCGGATGGAATGAGGACTAGGGATGGGGATGAGGATGGGGATGGGGAATGGGGATGGGGAATAGGGATAGGGATGGGGATGCGGATGGGGTTGGGGATGAGGAGGGGATGGAGATGGGATGGGGATGGGGAACGGGGAGGGGATGAGGATGGGGAGGGGATGGAGATGGGATGGGGAACGGGGAGGGGATGAGGAACAGGGATGGGGATGGGGATGGGGAGGGGATGCGGATGGGGTTGGGGATGGGGATGGGAAGGGGATGGAGATGGGATGGGGGTGGGGAACGGGGAGGGGATGAGGAACGGGGATGGGGAGGGGGTGGAGATGGGATGGGGAACGGGGAGGGGATGAGGAACAGGGATTGGGATGGGGATGGGGAGGGGATGGAGGCGGGATGGGGATGGGGTGAGGATGTGGATGGTGATGCGAGGGGGACGGGATGGGCCCCACCTGGAGCTGGAAGGTGGCGGTGATGCAGACCCGCGCGTGCTGCCGCGGCAGCTCCACGGTACCGGAGAACTGGTGCTCGGGGTCCGAGCTCCGGCGGCCCAGGAAGGCGCCGCGGGGAGCGTGGCCGAGGCGCCGCCGCTCCGCGTCCGCGTCCAGCACGTACTGCAGCGCTGGGGGGGCACAGGGACGGGCGCGGTGCCGGGGGGGTCCTGGTCCTGCCCGGGGAGGGGGGTGCGGGCACAGGGACGGGTCCCCCCCGGCGCTCACCGAGGCGGGGGCCGAAGCTGCCGGGACTGGCCGTGTAGCTGAAGCAGGTGCCGACGTCCACACTGGGGGGCAGCGGGTGAGCCGAGGGGTACGGGGGGGACCAAGGGGCATGGGGGGGGGCAGGGGGAGCGGGGGGCACCCACCAGACGCCTTCCTGGTGCCGGCAGTTGCTCTGCTCCAGGTCGATGTTGGGGGGGTCCAGGGACATGTTCCGGGACACGTGGACGACCGGGCGAGCTCTGCCGGGGAGAAACGGGGGGCCAGGATGGGACCCCCCTCCGGCACCCCGTGCTCTGCACCGGGACCTCCCGGCCATGCACAGGCTCGGGGAGGGGTAAAGGGGAGCATGGGATGGGGGACGTGGGAACGGGGGCTCGGGAATGGGGGCTCAGGTGTGGGAGGTTCAGGGACAGGGAATGCTCAGGAGTGGGGGTTTGGGGATGGGGAATGGTCAGAGGTGGGGGGGTCAGGAATGAGGGGCTCAGGGATGGGGTGTTCAGGGATGGGGGTTGCTCAGAGATGTGGTGCTCTGGAATGGGGAGCTCGGGAATGGGGGATACTTGGGAATAGGGGGCTCAGGGATGGGGTCTTGGGATGGGGCACCCTTGGGAGAGGGCACCCACCTGTACAGCACCACAGTGTCCGAGAGAGACCCCACGAGCAGGTCGGGGTAGAGGTTCCCGTCCACATCCAGCCCCCCCGAGAGCGAGTACCCGAACGCCGTCACCCCCACGGCCTCCCCATCCAGCACCTGGGACAGGGCCCGTCACATCGGGGGAGGGGGGGGGCACACGATGGGCAATGTCAGCCCCCCGGCCGCACCCCCCCCAACCTGCGCTGGCGCGGCCACGATGCCCAGGCTGCTGCCATGGTAGATGTAGACTTTGCCGGCGCCGTCGAAGGGGGCTCCAACGGCCAGGTCTGGGGGGGGGAAAGGGCAGGGAATGGGATGGGATGTGGGGGGGACACCCCGCTATGGGATGCCCCCCCGGCAGGGCCCGGGCCGGGTCCCGCACCCTCGAAGCCGTCGTGGTTGAGGTCTCCGGCAGCGCTGAGGGCGATGCCGAACATGGAGCCGCGGGTGCCGTTGAGGCGCAGGGGGGTGGCGGCGTCCCAGCGCCCCGCCGGGTTGATGTAGACGTAGGCGGCCCCCCCGATCTCCTCCTGGCGCTCGAAGAAGTGGGGGGCCCCCACCACCAGGTCCAGCCACCTGCGGGGGCCGCGGCTCCGTCACCATTGGGGGTGCTGAGGTGCCGGGGTTGGGGTTCGGGAGGTGCTGTGGTGCGGTGTAGGGGTTCGGGAGTGCTGAGGTGCCGGGGTTAGGGCTCGGGAGTGCTGAGGTGCCGGGGTTGGGTTCGGGGGTGCTGAGGTGCTGGGGTTGGGTTCCGGGGTGCTGAGGTGCGGTGTAGGGGTTCGGGGGTCCCCCCGCTCCTCACCCGTCGCTGTTGAGGTCCAGCACGGCCACGCTGTGCCCGAAGGCGGAGCTGAGCTGCTGCCCCGGCACCACGGCCTCGGGCACCAGCCGATTCGCGCTGTCGCGGCGCAGGATGACGACGGCGCCGGTGTGGTTGGCGCGGGGGGCGCCGGTGACGAAGCTCAACTCCCGGCGCCGCGTCAGCCCCGCGCCCGACGCCACCGAGAACCCTGCGGGGGGGGGACACGGTGTCGCTCCCGGCCCCGGCCCCCCCTCGCCGCCGCCGCCGCCGCCGCCGCCTCCTGCCCGGCCCCGCGGTACCGGGGTCCGTTGGGTGGGAATGGGGGAGGGTTCTGCCCGTGCCTCAGTTTCCCTGCTCTGCGCTCTGGGGAGGGGGGCAGGACCCCCATTGCCAGGAGGGAAGATTTGGGGTCGGAGAATGGAATATTTGGGGCTGGATCCATGTGTACCCCCCTGGAGAGCAGCAGCGCCCCTCCTAGTGTGGGGCTGGGAGCCCCTGCCCCACATGCAGCAGTTGCCGTGCGCGGCCCCCCCCACAGAGCCCCGCAGAGCCGCCCACAGCCCCAAAGCCCCTCCAAGACCCCCCTACGGGCTCCGTGCACCACCCCCCATGCAGCGACACCTCAGGGTACATGCAGGAGGTGGTGGGTGCCGGGCGGGGGTTACACCAGGCTCTGACCACCCCCCCCAGCCTGGTGGGGACCCCCCAGCCCTGGCACCACAATAGGACACAGAAAAGGGACCCGGGACCCCTGTGGGACACACAGTGGAGGAGGGGAGCGTGCGGGGGGGGCGCAGCCACACGTGTGCACGGCCGAGCCTGCAAGGGGTGTGCACAGGGGATACACACACACAAACATGCGGGGGGGGGTGCTGGGTGTGAGTGTGCACAAGGAGGTGCTGGGTGCATGTATGTGGGTGCATGGGGACACATATGTGCATGGGAACACATATGTGTACAGGGACATGTCTGTATGGGGGAGCACACATGTGCATGGAGACACATGTGCATGGGGACATGTGCATGGAGACACATGTGCACGGGGACACACCTGTATGAGGACACACATGTGCATGGGGACACATCTGTATGGGGACACACATGTGCATGGGGACACATCTGTATGGGAACACACGTGCATGGGGACACATCTGTATGGGGACACACATGTGCATGGGGATGTGTCTGTATGGAGATGTGTATGGGGGCACATCTGTATGAGGCCCCGTGTGTGCACACGCGTGCTGCCAGGCCCCGCCGGCGGCTCCGCTCCTCTCCCCTCCACAGACACGGGGACACACGGGGGACACACTCCGGGGCACACGGGCCCGGGGGGGGGGGCACACGGGCGTTACGAACCCACGTAGCTATTGTGGGGCAGGTCCGCGGCAGCGCCGGGCACCGTCTCGCCGGGCGCCGCGCTCCTGTAGACCACTTGGTCGGGCTCGGAGCCGCCGACGCCGGTCGCGAAGAGCAGCCCTGCACGGGCCGCGGGGACACGCGGTCACCGGGGGAAGGGGCGGGCGGCGGCGGGGCCGGGGCGGGGCCGGGGGGGGTCCCCGGTGCCGCGCCCGCGCCCCGCCCGTCCCTACCCAAGTAGCTGTTGGCGGGCACGGGGATGAGCGCGGGGTCCTGCTCCTTCTCGCCCCCCGCCTCGTAGGGACCGTCGTCGAAGCGCAGCGGGTCCGGGGGGCTCTGGGGCAGCAGCTCCACACGCAGGGTCCCTGCGAGCCCAACGGGGGGGGGGGGGCAGCACCCAGGGGACCCTCCTCTGTGGGCGCCAGGGGGAAGTGGGCACCCTCCCCCCCGGACACGGGCACACACGCATGGACACATACCTCACACACATGCACACTCATGTGGCATGCACACATACATGTGTGCTCGCACCCATCCGTAGCATGCTCACACACACACGTGTGCTCACACCCAGGATGTGTGCGTGCACACACACACACGTGTGCTCACATCCACAGCACGCGTGCAGCCACGTGCTCATGCACACACATGCTCACACCCAGCATGAACACACATGTGCTCATGCCCATGGCATGCACACAGCCACATGCTCACACCTATAGCATGTTCACACACATGCATGCTCACACCCACATGTGCTCACACCCACATGTGCTCACACCCACATATACTCACACTCACAGGGTCACACTCACGTGTTTAGACCCATGTGTTCAGACCCGCATGTTCACACTCACGTGTTCACACTCACATGTTCATGTTCATCCCAAGCTAACCCTCCCCCATACACACCCCCCACCCAGACCACACTCCCACACGCTCCCACACGCTCCCACACGCGTGCACCCCGCGCTCTCACCCTTCCAGTTGTAGGTGCCGGGTGCTCCCAGCAGCAGGTAGAGGCGGTCGGGGCTGAAGGCCGCAGCCAGGCCCTGCTGGCAGGACCCGAACTGCTCGTGGCCCTGCGGCCGCCCGCGGCAGAAGCTCCAGTCGCCACCCTCGGGCTCATCCCGCAGGTCCTGGCCCAGCACGAAGCAGCGGCCAAGCACGTCCCGGGTCTCCAGCGGCTGCCGCACGCGGTGCCGCGCCTCATACCGGTGGGCGCAGGTCTGCGGGGGGTCAATGGCATCAATGGGGCTCGAGGGGGGGTGTCTCACCACACGCCCCCCCCCCCCCCCCCACTGCTCACCACGATCTTGCCGCCGGCGCCCTGGCTCGATACGCTCACCCCCAGCCACTGGTTCTCTTTGCTCTCCTGCTCCAGGTCCACTGGTGGGGATGGGCAGCGTCAGCCCCAACCCCAACCCCAGTGTGGGGTTGGGGGGCAAAGAGGGGGGCACCCGCTCACCTCCATCATCGATGGGCACCCGCCAGCAGTCGGAGGGCTCCAGAGTCAGGGGGCAGGCAAAGAGCCCCCCGGTGCGGTTGGCACCTTGGCTGGGCAGCGCTGGCGCCTGCGGGGCCCCCACCAGCAGCCTGGAACAGGGGGGACCCCATCAGTGTGTGTGTATGGGGGGCCCCATCACTGTGTGTGTATGGGGGGCCCCCACAGGCAGCACGGGACGTCAGTGTGTGTGTCTGTGGGGCACCACATCCCCTGCAGCTGTCCCGGTGCCCCCGCACCGATTTCACGCTGCGCCGGTGCCCACCCGGTGCCAAACCCCCCCTCGCAGCAGCTGCAGCCCCGTTGCCCAGCCTCAGCCGCAGCTCAGTGCACGTGTGGGTGACGCAGCCCCAAACCCCCCCATTCCCTGCCCCTTGGTGCCGCAGGTTGGTTGGGGACCCCCCCCGCTGACCCGCACCCAAGGCCCGGGCTCGCTGCGCCCGCACTGGTGGCTCCGCAGTGGCCGTGGTGGCCTCGGTGGCCCCCCAAGCCCCACACCGGCTCCGGGGGGGGCACACGGTGGCCTCGGGCCCGGGGCCGGTAAAAATAACCTGGAATTCACTCAAAATAACCCGGCCGCGACATGCCCAAACATGGAGGGAGCCGGCGAGGCCGCGGCACCACCGCGCCGGGCACCGGTGCCAGCGCTGCCGGTGCCAGCCCCAGCGGGACACCGGCACCGGGGTCTGTGGGACCCGGGGGGGGGTCCCGGTGCCGCCGGTGCCCGCGCTGGCACGCGGTGGTGGGCGTTCGGCAGCTCAATGGCACCGTGGAGGCGGCAGCAGGGCCCGGGGGGGGGGCCCAGCCCCAGCCTGGGGGGGCTCCATGTGCTCGATGCTTTGGCCCCCCTCAAAGCTCCCCCCCAAACACCCCCCGGTGCCCGGCCCCGGCCCCTCGGGCGTGAATCTCGGTGTCCCAAGAGCCCCGTGGGGCAGGAGCCGGTTCCTCCTCCGGTGTCCCGGGCAGCGGGGGGGGGGGTCCCCGACTGAGCGGGGGGGGACACGGACCCCAATGGGGAGGGAACAGGGGTCCGACGGGGGGGGAGACACAGACCCGACGGGAGAACACGGACCCCAGTGGGGGACACGGACCCCAGTGGGGGGACACCCGGGTCCGGCGGGGGGGAACGGTCCCGGTCCCGCTCTCCCCGCACTCACCAACCCGCGGGCTCGGGGCTGAGCTGCCGGTGCAGCGCCACGGCGAAGCCGAAGAAGCTGCCGCTGGTGCCGTCCTTGAGCACGGCGCTGCCCGTGTCCAGGTTGAAGGCGGCGGCGGCGGGGAGCAGACAGAGCCAGAGCGGCCAGAGCTGGGCAGCGCCCGCCATCGCCCCGGCAGCACCGGCCCCGCCGCCGCCCGCTGCGCTCCCGCCGCTGCGGCCCCGGGAGGAGCCCGGGGATACCGGGAACCACGGCCCGGCCCCCCCCCGCCACCGCCCCGCCCGCCGGGGCTGCGGTCACCGGTGACACTGCGCGGGACAGAGGCGGCCCCGGGCACCGCATCCCGCATCCCCCCGCACCCCCCACGGGGCCCGGCACCCCCCGTCCCAGCGCCCCTCCTGCCCCAGGACCCTGCGCGGGGCCGGGGGGGGCCCCCCGGGAGCGGCTCTGGTGGGGGCCCGGGGGGGTCCCATCACATTTCCCAGCTCCCGGCTATTTTTATCCGCTCTCCCGGAGCCTTCAGCCGTGTGAACGCTCCGGGAATGGGAATTCACCCCGAGCCAAGCGGGGCCGTGCCCCCCCCCAGCTCCCCCCCGCTTTGTTCCTCCTCCCCAAATCCCTTCCCAACATTCCCGCCGTGGGAAAGAGCCGATGCCTGCTTGGAACGGGATCACACCCGCTCCCTGGGGGGGGGGTTCAGGCACCGGGATCAGTGTCCATGGGCAAGGAGGTGGGAACGGCCGGGAGCACGATGGGGATCGGGGCCTGGGGGGGGGGGGGATCAGAGCCCCCCCCCCGAGAACTGCCGGTTGGGAGCATTCCCGGAGCAATGTGGGGATCCTGCAGGATCCTCGCCAAGGCTCAAAGCAGGAGTTTGGAACAGGGAGCAAGGACGAACCCCCCCGCACACCCCCAGGCACAGGAGGGGATGCCGGGTGCTAGAGCAGATCCCGTCATTCCTCGTGGCACCCGCACGGCTGGATCCCGCTCCTCGGGGGAAGCTCATCCCGACATGTGCCGGGGAGAACCCTCATCCCCCGCCCCGGAGCCTCATTCCGCTGCAGGGAAGGGCAGGAATGCCGGGAGCGGCACTGGCCGTTATCCCGGCAAATCCCAAACCCCTTCCGCAGGGAGCAGCTGCCCCCGAAGCCCGGCACATGTTGGGAATGGCGGGATCTGCTCCTCCGCCATTCCCGACGCTGGGAAAGGCACCAGCGTGTCTGTGTCACCAAAGCGGGGCTATTTTTACCCATTCACTGCTTTATCTCAGGCTCAAGCTCCCGGCCCCATCCCAAAGGGACAAGGAGCTGAATCCATAGGGAGAAGCCAGCACATTCCCCCCGCTCCCAGCCGGGGGCTGGATGCAGCCGGTGAGCTCCGAGGCGCTGGAACGCCGCCAGCTCTCCTTCGGGAACGCCGCAGCCCCGCTGCCGTGCCAGGAGCTCTGGGTGCGCTCCCAGCCCCATCCCAGCAGCTCCTGGCGCACAAATCCTGCTCCCTGGCCTCGGGCCGCGGCGTCCGCGCAGGGATTCCTGAGCGGTGCTGCCTGGGAAGGAGAAGGGGGATTAGCCAAGGCCCCTACAGAGCCCTATAGACCCCCCCCCCGGCCCCTATAGAGACCTATAGCTCCACATAGGCCCCTATAGAGCCCTGTATCCCCCCCACAGGCCCCTGTAGACCCCTATATCCCCCCCATAGACCCCTATAGAGCCCTGTATCCCCCCACAGGCCCCTATAGAGCCCTGTATTCCCCCCATAGACCCCTGTATCCCCCCACAGGCCCCCATAGATCCCTGTATCCTCCCCACAGACCCCTATAGACCCCTGTATCCCCCCCACAGGCCCCTATATTCCCCCCATAGACCCCTATAGAGCCCTGTATCCCCCCCACAGGCCCCTATAGACCCCTATATCCCCCCATAGATCCCTGTATCCTCCCCATAGACCCCTATAGACCCCTGTATCCCCCCACAGGCCCCTGTATCCCCCCATAGGCCCCTATGGGCCCCTACACACCCCTACAGCTCCCGCACCAGCCTCCTCCCGCCATCGCGGCCCCTTCGGGGCGGGGCGGTGCGGGTCACGTGCGGGTCACGCGGCGGCCGCGGTCACGTGCCGCCGCCGCCATGCTGTCCCGGCTGCTGAAGGAGCACCAGGCGCGGCAGAGCGAGCGGCGCGAGCTGCAGGGTGAGCCCGCCCCCGTCCCCATGGCGACCGCGGGGCGGGGAGCGCCGCGATTGGCTGCCGCAGCTGCCGCTCGGCGCGGCGGGGACACGCCATTGGCTGGCGGGCCTGTCCGTCAGGGCCGGGGGTGGTGGGGGGGAGAGGGAGAGAGGGAGCCTCGCGGGGGGGATATTGGGGGAGGGGGGGGAGGCAGGGTGTGATGTCACCGCCCGCAGCGGTGACGTCACGCTGCGGCCCTGTGACGTCACGGCAGAGCGGCGGCGCAGGGACGCGATCGCGGCCGCCACCCGCCTCACCGAGGCGCTGGTGGATCACCTGAACGTGGGGTGAGCGGCGGGGACCCCCCGGACACCCTCGGGACACCCCAACCCCCCCCGGACACCCCCCAGACACCCCCCCCCGGGACACCCCCCCCCCAGGGACATCCCCACCAGGGACACCACAACCCCCCCCGGGGACCCCTGAACCCTCCCCACCCGGGACGCCCCCCCCAGGGACCCCCCCCCCATTGACCTCCCGAACCCACATCAGGGACCCCCCAAACCACCCCTCAGGGACCCCCCCCGGGTACCCCCCAGCCTTATCCCCCCATTAACCCCCCCCACCCCCTTTTACCCCTTTGAAGCAGGGACACCCCCCCCCTTCACGCCCCCTGAACTCCTCCCCAGGGACCCCCAAACCCCATTCATCGATCCCTGCGCCCCTATAGCACCCCCAAAACCCTGCTTGGGGACCCCCCAAGCCCTTTCCCACCCAAACCCTCTGCTGGGGACCCCCCCACTCCATGTACCCCCCCGTGCCCCCCCAGCGTGGCGCAGGCCTATGTGAACCAGCGGAAGCTGGACCACGAGGTGAAGACGCTGCAGGTGCAGGCAGCGCAGTTCGCCAAGCAGACGGGGCAGTGGATCACCATGGTGGAGAACTTCAACCAGGCCCTCAAGGTGGGGGCCCCGGACCCCCCCGCAGCCGTGGGGCAAAGGGGGGGGGGCCACCCCATACTCAGGGAGCTGGGATTCCCTTTGGGATACACAGAGGGATGCGGCATCCCTGGGGTCACCACGGGGGGGGGGGGTCCCAGCCCCATGGGCTGTGGTTGATGGAGGGGGGGTGAACCCATATCCCATTGACAGCCCCCCCCATGGGCTGTGGTTGATGGGGGGGGTGATCCCAGATCCCGTTGACATTCCCCCCCCCCGTTATCCCACCAGGAGATCGGTGATGTGGAGAACTGGGCACGCAGCATCGAGATGGACATGAGGACCATCGCCACCGCGCTGGAGTATGTGTACAAGGGGCAGCTCCAGCCCCCCTGCTCCTGACCCCCCCGGCCCCCCCCGGGGCACCGCAATAAAGGCTGGTTGTGCCGTGGCCCCCTCCTAAGCCTCCTCATCCTCTTTAGCGCTAAACCCTGAGGCCCCTCTTGCTCCTGGACAAAGGGCTCCTTTGGGCCTGAGGCTCTAATCCGCCCCCCCCAGGCGAGCTCGGCGCCCCCCTCCCAGCTTGGTGGGCTGCAAAGGGGACCTGGGGGGGTCTGTGTGCCCGGGGGGGGCTGCACCTTATCCCCCCCTCCCTCCTGGCTCCAGTCACAGTGAGGGACCCCAACACAGGGAGGGGTGTCCCAGCGCCCCCCATGCACCCCGTTACCCCCCCCAGACCTGCACCCAGCCCGGGGGGGGGGGCTTTGGCTGCGGCACAGGGGGAGGAGCGGCCGCGGCCCCCCCCCCCGGATCACACAACCCCGAGCTGCTGTCACAGCCACAGGCACTGCCCCACTGAAGGTAGGGGGGATACAGGGGGTGGGCTCCCC
This sequence comes from Strigops habroptila, assembly GCF_004027225.2. Lineage (NCBI taxonomy): Eukaryota > Metazoa > Chordata > Aves > Psittaciformes > Psittacidae > Strigops > Strigops habroptila. The sequence goes on along the minus strand of NC_044299.2, from coordinate 39,969 downwards.
CCTGCACCCCTGGGGGGGCCTGCGGGGCTGCCCCATAGCCACTGGTGCCCAGGCTGGGCAGGGGGGGCTGCCTGTCCCCTGCTGCACCCGGCTTTGGAGTACTTCCCCAGGGCCCCCAACACCACCCACTGCTGGGAGCAATGGGGGGGGGTCCTGACCCCCACTAAGACCCCCCCAAAAGGAGCTCCTGGAGGGGGACATGGACTCCCATAAGCTATCTCGATGGGGGGGGTTATGTGGGTTGAGGGGTCCCAAATGCCAGAGTGACGATCACCACCCAGTGCACGGCAGGGGGGGACGGGGTTAAAGGGGGGGGGAGCAGCAGGGACCCCCCCAGTTCCCCTCCTAGTGTCACCGCTGGGTCCTGGCCAGGCACTGACGCCGCGTCCGGTTGATCCCATCCGGACACTGAGCCCAGAGCCGGAGCGAGGTGGGTGGGAGACGTGTCCTCAGCCCCCCCCCTTTTCCCACCCTCCATGTGCGTGTGTGGGTCTGACCCTCATTGTGTGGGGCAGGGCAGTGACCTTGGGGTGCTCACCATGGCTTTGTGGGAATGAGCTTGAGGGTGGGGTGCAGGGGTTGACCATGGGGGGGTCCCCGGTGTGGGGGCTCCCGTCCCGGTCCTCCCCCTGCCCCACAGCCCCTATGATGTGGCTGCTGGTGGCGCTGGGATGGGGCATGTGTCCTTATGGGCGATGACCCCCACAGTGTGGGGCAGGGCAGCAGCTTTGGGGTGCCCACCGTGGCTTTGTGGGCGATGGGGTTGACCATGGGGAGGGGGGGTCCCCGCTGTGGGGGGCTCCAGTCCCACGGCCCCCCCCTCCCGCCGCCGCAGGATGTGGCTGGCGGCGGCGCTGGCGGCGCTGTGCTGGGCGCTGCTGTGGCTGCTGCGGGACCGGCAGACGCTGCCGTCGGTGCAGGACAAGTTCGTGCTGGTGACGGGCTGCGACAGCGGGTTCGGGCGGCTGCTGGCGCGGCGCCTGGCGCGGCGCGGGTACCGGGTGCTCGCCGCCTGCCTCACCCCCGCCGGCGCCGAGGCGCTGCGCCGCGGCTGCCCCGGGCACCTCCGCACCACCCTGCTCGACGTCACCCGCCCCGACAGCGTCCGCCGCGCCACCGAGTGGGTGCGCAATGAGGTGGGCGACAGAGGTGAGGGGGACACGCGGCATGGGGCGGGGTGGGGGCTATGGGGCGGGATGGGTCCTGCAGGGCGGGATGAGACCTGGGGTCTGTGGGGTGGGATGGGTCCTGGGGGGCCATTGGGCAGGATGGGAGCTGGGGGCAGGATGAGACCTTGGGGGCTATGGGGCAGGATAAGACTCGGGGGACAGGATGAGACCTGGGGGGCTATGGGACAGGATGGGAGCCGGGGTCTATGGGGCAGGATAGCAGATTGGGTGGGATGGGTCCTGGAGGGCTATGGGTCAGGATGGGAGCCAGGGAGGTCCTGTGAGGTATGGGATGGGGTCCCATCAGTAAGGAGCAGGATGGGTGGTCTCAAGAGAGGTGGGTGCTGTAGGGCAAGAGGATGGGACCCACCAAGGGGTGCTATAGAGCAAAACAAGGAGCTCCACAGGGGGGCAGGGGGTCCCCAGGGGGGACAGGATTAAGAGTCCCTGATAAGGGGGTGTAGGGCAGAGCGGGGGGAGGGGGGCTCAAGAGGGGCTGTGGGGCAATATGGGCCCTATCTGGGGGTGCTGTGGGGTGTGTGTGGGGTCCAGGGCAGGATGGAGGCGGGAGGACACACCAAGGCCAGGCCCCCACCATGGCACGTTCCCCCCAGGTCTCTTTGGGCTGGTGAACAACGCTGGCGTGGCCAACCCCATCGGTCCCACGGAGTGGATGGTGCTGGAGGACTATCGCCAGGTCATGGCCGTCAATGCCTTCGGGGCCATCGATGTGACGCTGCGGCTGCTGCCGCTGCTGAAGCGGGCGCGGGGCCGTGTGGTCAACACCTCCAGCGTCCTGGGCCGCCTCGCGGCCAACGGCGGCGGCTACTGCGTGTCCAAGTACTGCATCGAGGCCTTCAGCGACAGCCTGAGGTGGGTGCCGGGCCCCCCCAACCAGCAGCAGCATTATCCCCATGGCGCTGACCCACCCCCCATCCCGCAGGCGCGACATGTACCACTTCGGGGTCAAGGTGAGCATCGTGGAGCCCGGGTTCTTCAAGACGGCGGTGACGGACCTGGAGAGCATCGAGGGGTCCCTGCGGCAGCTCTGGGAGCGGCTGGCGCCCGAGACGCGCCTCAGCTATGGGGAGGCCTATTTCCAGCAGTGTGAGTGGGGCAGAGACACCCCCCAGGGCCCTCAGAGAACCAGGGGAGGGTTTGGAAAAGGACCTTAAAGCTCATCCAGTTCCGCGGGCAGGGACACTTTCCACTAGAGCAGGTTGTTCCAACCTGGCCTTGAACACTGCCAGGGATGGGGCAGCCAAACCTTCTCTGTTCAACCCATTCCAGTGTCCCACCACCCTCACAGGGAGGAACTTCTGCCTCAGATCCCATCTCCACCTCCCCTCTGGCAGGTTAAAGCCATTCCCCGTGTCCTGTCCCTCCATCCCTTGTCCAAAGCCCCTCTCCAGGTTTCCTGGAGCCCCTTTAGGCACTGGAGCTGCTCTAAGGTCTCCCCTTCAGGAGCCTTCTCTTCTCCAGGCTGCCCCAGCCCAGCTCTCTCAGCCTGGCTCCAGAGCAGAGCTGCTCCAGCCCTCGCAGCAGCCCCGTGCCTGACCCCCCCCTTTTTCCCTTTCCCCCCTCGCAGACCTGAAGGTGCAGAGATTCATCATGAACCTCATCTGTGACGCGGACCTGGCCAAGGTGACGTGGTGCATGGAGCATGCGCTGCGCGCCCGCTACCCGCGCACCCGCTACAGCGCGGGCTGGGACGCCAAGCTGCTCTGGCTGCCCGCCTCCTACCTGCCTGCCTGCATCGTGGACCTCGTCCTGGCCACCATCCTGCCCAAGCCGGCCCACCGCGTCCACTGACCCCCCCACGGACCAAGCTGTGACCCCCTCAAGTGCTGCCAATAAACCCAACCCCCCCATGGTGAACCACGGCATGAACCATGGCACGTCCCTGCGGGGTCCATGGTCCCCCCGTATCCCGCCCCACTGCTGGGACACAGGGATCTATGGAAGCTTTTATTCCCAACCCTGGGCTATGGGGGGGGTGTGTTTGGCACGTTGGGCCCTGCAGAGACCCCCACAGCCCCCCTGGTGTAGGGCAGCGGGAGCGGGGGGGCTACATGACCTCATAGCCGCTGCGGATGCCCTTCATGAGGCAGCAGGCGAAGACGATGCCCAGGATCTAGTTAAAGAAAGGGGAGAGGGGTGATGCCCGCCCTGCACAGCCCCATACATGGGGCTGGGGGGGTTCAGCCCCACACACAGGGCTGGGGGGGGTCTCAGCCCCACATCTCACCTCAAAGAAGGCGATTCCCAGCGCCACAGCGGCTACGATGAGGATGTTCTTCTTCATCCAGGCTTCGATGCTCTGGAGGCAGCCCTGGGGGGCGCAGAGGGGCTCAGGGGGGGTGGGGGGACCCCGGGGGGGTCAGCGGGCGCTGAGGGGGGGATCTCACGTTCTCATAGATGGTGGCGGCAGTGGGGTGCACGTTGCAGGATGTGCTGTTGACGCGGCAGCAGGACCGAGGCACCGTGTCGTTCACCCGGAACCGCTCGATGCTGCTCCAGTCCGTGTAGTTGTTGGCTCCACAGCAAAGGAACTGGGGGGGGGGGTGTCAGGGTGGTCCCCAATGGGTCAAAGGGGGCGTCCCCATGTGCCTCCCCCCATCCCATCACTCACATCCCTCTGGAGCTCATCCACCGCCTCCGTCAAGGCTTTGTCCTCCCCGTACTTGTTCATGGCATCCCAGAGCCCGTCCTCCAGCACCGAGCGGACCTGGGGGGAGCACAGAGGGGCTGGGGGGGGTCAGAGGGGTCCCGGCACTCCTGGATGGGGCCGTGCCCCCCCCTTACCCCCCCGCATGTCCCCACCTTGTCCTTGAAGACGTATCCGGCGATGGCAGCGGCGACCTCCACCAGGAAGATGATGCTGAGGAGGACGGCGAACTGCGGGGGGGCAGGGGGAGTTTGAAGGTCGGGGGGTGTTTGGGGGGGTCAGGGTGCAGTGGGGGTGTCGGGGGGGTGTTTGGAGGGGCCTTGGGGGTGGTTGGGATGGTGTTTGGGTGGTGTTGGAGGGGGGTGTTTGGGACGGTGTTTGGGGGGTGTTGGAGGGGGGTGTTTGGGATGGTGTTTGGGATGGTGTTTGGGGGGTGCCTGTGGGGGTTTTTGGAGGGTGTTTGGGATGCTCTGGGAGGTGTTGGGGGGGGCCGGCCCGCTCACCGTGGTGACCATGCAGTAACTCTCCTTCCAGGCGCCGCAGCAGCCGAAGAAGGAGATGAAGAAGATGATGATGCCAAGGACCAGGATGGCCACGGGGGTGCCGGCGGCCGAGGCCGCGCTCACCGCCAGCGCCTTATCCAGCGCCACCTGCGCGTAGATCCCGATGGCCACGAGGGCGACGCCGCACACCTGGGGGGGGCAGAGCCGGTGGGGGGCAGCCGGGACCCCCTCCGCAGCCAGCGGGGTGGGGGGGGCACCCACGTCCTCCCTTTGCTGGGCGTTGGCTTCAAAGTGGGGACCCCCTCGCCCCCCCATCCCAGCTGCGCTCTGGGGGTGCAGTGGGGCGGGGGGGCCTCGATCCTGCCCCATGGATACTCCCTGTGCTGGTGGCTGCGGAACGCTGGGAAGTCCGGGAAGTCCGGGATGAAGTGCAGCCTTCCGGCCACGGAGAGAGGCTGCGGGGGGGGGGCCCAACGCCAGCCCCCCCTCCTCGGGGCTGGGGGGGCCGGGGCAGGGTGTGTGGGAGTCACCCCGGCCTCGGTTCCCCCCCCCACTCCCGGCCCCTGTTTGCTCGCTGGGCAGGGCCCGGCTGCACAAACACTCCTGAGGGGGGGCCGGGCGGGGGCTGGCGCCGGTGTCCCCGTCACGGCCCCCCCCAGCTCTGGCGGGTGGCCCGAGGTCCTTCAGGGGTGACTCAGCCCCACAGGACCGGGGTGGGGACCGGGACGAGTCACTCCCCGCGGGCGGGGGGCGCCGGGAAAGGGCCGGTTTGTGCCGCCCCCCCCGCGCCCCGCTCCGGCCGTTGGCGCCTCTTTCCTCACCCGACTTCCCCAAACCCGCCCCTGACCCCCCCCGCGGGAACCCCGCAGGGCCCGGGGGTGTCCCGGTCACCCCCTGGGGTGTCCCCCCCCCCCGGGCTCGGTGTCCCCCGGCCGCCGGCACTGGCCGCGTTACTCCTGGAACCTACTGACGGCGGCGGGGGGCAGCGGCAGGGCCCAGTGCGGGAACTCCCCCCTGCTCCCACCGCGGGGTGTCCTGACCCCCAACGAGGGGGGGGGCCGCGGCCTGACGTGGGACTGGGGCGGGCCCCGGGGTCTCCCCCCCTGGTTCCGTCCCGCTTCCTCCCCCGCTCCCCCCCGATCCCTCCCCCGGTTCCCTCCCGGTTCTTTCCGGTTCCCCCCCCGGGACTCACCCAGAAGATGAAGTTGAACACGAAAACCAGGAACTTCACACATTTCATCCCGCCCTCGACCGCCATGGCCCGTCCTGCGGGAGCCGCCGCTCAGCCCCGGTACCGCTCCCGTCCCCGCTCCCGCTCCCGCTCCCGTTCCCGTCCCCGCTCCCGTCCTCTGTCCCGGGCTCGCTCCCGCCCCGGGCGCTCACCGGCGCCGCTGCTCCGCCGCCCGCTCCGCGATCATGTGACGGGACCGGGGCGAGTCCTCGGGCAGCACCGGCACCGCCCCGGGACCGCCCGGTCCCCCCGCGGGTCCCGCCCCCCCCGCAGCACAGACACCGGGTGAGGGGGACGCTTTAATGGGGGGCTCGGGAGGGCGGGGGGGGGGGTCACAGAGCTCCCGTTCCGCAGCCACCCAGCCCCGGGACCCCATAACTGCACCCCGGGTCCCAGCGTCCTGCCAGCCTTGCTCCACCCCCTGGACACCTCAAAACCTGCACCCAGAGGTCCCGGACCCCCCAAAACCTGCACCTTGGGGTCCCTGACGCCCCAAAACCTTCACCCCAGCGTCCTGGACACTCCATAACCTGCACCCAGAGGCCCCAAGCACCCCATAAACTGCACCCTGAGCTCCCCAACACCCCATACCCTGCACCCCAGGGTCCTGGGCACCCCATACACTACATCCTGAGGTCCCAGACACCCCACACCCTACACCCTGGCAACCCAGTGACCCACCGCTCTTGGTCCCGGACACCCCATACCCCGCACCCCAGGCTCCCTGCCACTCTGGGACCCAGCCCCCCTGGTCCCTGTGGGCTCAGAGCCCCGGCACGGTGGCCAGCGCAGCCAGTACGGCCTCGAGGTGCTGCGGGTCCACATAGGCCACGAGGCCGCCGCGGTTTGCCCAGCGCTCGGCCCCGTCCACCCTATCTATGGGGCGGTTGTAAACCAGCTCCGGGGGGGTCCCGGCGCTCTGCGCTCGCCGCATCCGCAGGGCCTCCGCCAAGGCCACGATCCCCCCGCCCAGGGCGCGCAGGATGGCGTGTGGGGCGCAGGCGTCCCAGGCGAAGGTGCTGCCCTCCGAGAGCACGTAGATGTCCGCCAGGCCCAGGATGACGCAGAGCAGTTTGTACCCGGCACCGGCAGCGAAGAGCAGGCGCCCGCCGCAGAGCGGCTCCAGCACCGCCCGCACCGCCGGCGCCTCAGCACGGCTCAGCACCACGCGCGGCACCGGTGACGGTCCTGGGGGGCTCAGCGAGCTCAGCCGTGTGTCCCCGTATGCGACACCCCAGTGGTACTGGCCCTGCCACCTGCGGGGATGGGGACCCTCAGTGTGGGCTCCGGTGGGGTCCCGGAGTGGGTTGTCGCCGCCCTGGTGCTCCTGGTGGTGCCGGTACCTGCGTGTCACGGGGTCCCGACGGAAGAAGGGCTCGTTGATGACGCCCAGCACGGGGCAGCCCGTATGCCGGTCATAGGCGCCGATGAGCACCAGTGCTGAGCACAGCCCTGCCGGGGCGACGCCGTCGATGGGGGCCACATCCTCGCACCCGCGGATGTACTCGTTGGTGGAGTCTGTGGGTGCAGCCGGGGCTCAGCCGTGGGGACTGGGGGGTCCCTGCCCCGCCCCGTGCCAGCACCCCCTCACCGATGGGGTCTATCCATATGGCCAGGTCCTGTGGGAGGATGCTCAGCTCCACACCGGCCAGCGCTGCGTCTGCCAGTGCCACGTCCCGGTGCACAGCGTCCGCCAGCAGCTCCGCGGCCTCACGCTCGGGCGCCAGCACTGCCAGCAGCAGCGCTGCTGTGTCCCCCGGCGTGGCACACACCCGCACCGTCACCATCTCTCCTGCAGCACCCCGGCTTCAGCACCGGCCCCCGGAGCGGGGGGACCCCCCCCGGCCCCGCTGCACCCCCAGACTCACCCTCAGGGCTCCTGAACTCGTTGGACTCTTCGCCGTGGATGTGGTCCAGCAGCTCCGGGAACTGGGGACTGGGCGGGTCAGCAGCAGCACAGGGGGAGCCCTCACCCCATCCCACCCCATCCCACCCCATCCCATCCCATCTCATTCCATCCCATCCATCCCATTCCATCCCATCCCATCCTGTCCCATCCCATCCCATCCTGTCCCATCCCATCCCATTCCCACCTCCTTCCCCAGGTCATGCTTGATGACCTCCTGGATGAGGACGTCTGCCAGTGTCTTGAAGTCCTGCAGGAACCTGCGGTTCCGGTCGGGTCCCGTCTTCTCAGCCACCAGGAGCTGGAAGAGCGGCTGCTCCCGCCGGCAGAGCCGGGCGATGGCCGCTGCCTTCTCTGAGGCACCCACCAGGGCCTGGAGCAGCCCAGCCATGGCCAGGGCTGGGGCTGGGGGACATGGAGCTGAGGGGACGTGGCACTGGGGGGACGTGGCCACCTCCCACCTCCTGCCTGGCCCCCCCGCCACAGCCCAGTGGTTTTGGGATTTGAGCAGCGCCAGGGTGGGGACCTGCCTACAGCGATCCCACCCGCTGCCAGAGGCCACAGCCCGGACATGGGGACGTGGATGTGGGGATGTCGAGACACGCGACGTGAGGATGGGGACGTGGAGACGTGGAGACATGGGAATATGGGGGGGGAGGACATGGATGTAGGGACCAGAGACTGTGGGGACTTGGGGACGTGGGGAAATAGGGACATGGGGATGTGAGGACGTGGACGTGGACATGTGGAGACATGGGAATGGGGACACGGGGACAGGGACGTGGGGCTGGTCACAGGACACAGCAGGGCCGGGGGGGGGCAGGTCCCCGCAGCCCCCGGGGCGGTGCGGGGTGACGGGGCCGCCCCCCCCGCAGCGAGACCTATCCCGGGACCCCCCCGGGACCCTCCGTGTGCCCCCCCGGGACACCCCTCCCGGCTCCCCCCACCTGCGATGCCCCCGGGGAGGTTCCGGGCCCCTCCCGCCCCCCCCCCGTTGCCGTTACCGGGGCCGGTGCCGCTGACAGCTCCTGGGGGGCGGCCCGTGGGGCGGGGCCGGTCGGACGCGTCACGGCTCCGCTTTAACCCCCTCGGTACCGGAGACCGGCGGAGCGGGGGGGATTAAAACCGGCAGCAGGGCGGGGGGGACACGCTGCTGTCGGTGCTCCCAGCGCCGCCTCCAGCTTCCGCTTGTCCCTTTACGGCTTCCGCCACCGCGGGACCGGTGACAGCGGGATGCGATGGTAGCACCGGGCACCGGGAACGGCCACAACGGGAACGGTGGGGGGGTCACCCCCCATAACAAACACTTCCCCCTCACTCCCATCCCACCTCGCCCGGGACCCCCCCCCGGGGTACCGGTGCGGGCTGTGTCTCCCCATGCCGCACGGTGGCGCCGTCGTCCCGGGTCTAGCCCCGCTCCGGTGTTACCGGCTCCGCTGTGGCGCCCCCTGGCGGGATGCGCTTGACACCGCTCCGGTAGTGGGGAGTAGTGGGGGGGGGATAACGGGATAAAGGGATAACGGGATGGCTCCTTCACCCCATCACACCGGTGCTGGTTGCAAGGGGGTGTCGGGGGGGGGTGGTCTCCGCTAACCGGGAGAGTGACCGGTTGCAGCCCCGCTACCACGGGTGCGGCCGCGCCTCCGTTTTGCCCTCTCCATGGTTCTGATGGGGAGAGGGGCGGCGGGGGGGAGGGACGGGATAAACCACGTAGACACCCACCGGGATGCGCATCCCTGGTTTACCGGGGCGGCACGGCGGGACCCAACTCCCGGCAAGTGCGGCGGGGCCGGGGGACCCGGCCCCGCCGCACTTGCCGGGAGTTGGGTCCCACCGGTGTCGCCCCCCGCTACAACGGGCTATAGAGAGGAAGGTATTCAAGGCGGGGGGGTGGCATCGCTCCGACCCGGTGGCTGCGGGGCCGTTCCCGGTGCTCGGGGGGCCGGCGGCGGCTGGTGCCAAGCCCCTGCCCGAACCTCTTTTGTGCGGCCGCAGCCAATCATGGCCGGTGACGACACACTTCTCTTGGGGTATAAAACCCCGGGGCCGCCGTTACCGCCGCTTTTTTTTCCTTTCCCCCCCCCTCCCCTTTTTCCTTCCACCCCCCCCCCCGCTTCCCCGCCCCCTGGCACCGTTCCCGCCTTCCCCCCGTTCCGCCGCGCCCCCCCCTCCCTTCCCCGTTTTCTCCCTCCTCCCCCCCGTTAAAAACGTTGCGGTGGAAGCGGAACGGGGGGGGCCCGGCCCCCGGTGGTGGTGGGGACGTTTTGCTTCCCGGTATGGCCCCGGTGGTGCTTTGCCTCTTGGCGGCGGCGGCGGCGGCGGTGGGAACGGGAGGGGGGGGCACTACGGGAACGGGGAGCGCTCTGGAACCCTCCTGCCCGGTGTGCCTGTGGCGGAGGCACAGCAAAGAGCTGCGGCTGGAGAGCATCAAGTCGCAGATCCTGAGCAAGCTGCGGCTGAAGGAAGCGCCCAACATCACCCGGGAGGTGGTGAAGCAGCTGCTGCCCAAGGCCCCCCCGCTCCAGCAGCTCCTCGACCTCCACGACTTCCAGGGGGACTCGCTGCAGCACGACGAGTACCTGGAGGAGGACGAGTACCACGCCACCACCGAGACCGTCATCAGCATGGCCCAGGAAAGTCAGTGCCGCCTTTGTTCCGCCCCGCCGCCGCTCCAAACTTCGCCGGCGGGCACCCCCAACCTACCCCAGCCGTCCCCATACCGCCCCCGGTGTCTCCCTTCCCATCCCCGCTGTCCCCATCCCTCCCCTGCTCCCCCCCATCCCACCCCCGGTGTCCTCCATCCCACCCCCATGTCCCCCGGTGTCCCCCCCTCAATCCCCTTGCAGGTACCGGCCCTCCAGGACTCCCCCCGGGGCACCGCCTCCTCCCCCCGGTACCCCCAGGTTCCCCTCCAGCACCCCTCTGCTACCCGGGATGGCGCCGTGCGAGTCCCGGGACACGCACCGGGACACGGGGAGAGACGACGCCGGGCATCGGGAACGGGGAGATGGGACTGGGAATGGCCAGTGGGTGCTGGGAACTGGTAGCGGGGACTGGGACCTGTCACGGGGTGCTGGAACCCACCACTGGGTGCTGGGAGCTGGTAGTGGGTGCTGGGACCCGGCACCAGCACTGGGACTCATCACTGGGTGCTGGGAACTGACACTGGGTGCTGGGAGCCATGACTGGGTGCTGGCATCCGGCGCTGGGTGCTGAGACCTGGTACTGGCACCCGTCTGTAGGAGTGGGCACTGGCACTGGGGATGGGTGCAGGGACCTGGTGCTGACACTGGCACCGCTCACTGGGTGCTGGGACCCTTCCCTGGGTGCTGGGACCGCGCTGGGTGCACGGGGTGGGTGTCACCGTGAGTGACAGCGGGGTGACAGCGGGGTGATGGTGGGTGACAGCAGCGGGTGTCCCCGGGGGATGCCATGGGGGGGGGCTCTGCTCTGTCCATCCCTCCCTCCTCCCGGCTCCGTGCCTCAGTTTCCCCAATTCCACCTGCTCCGGTGGCGGGACGAGGCCGCAGGACCCGGGGGGGGGGACAGGACACACGGGCCCGGGGAAGGGGACGGGGGGGCCGGGTGCGAAGGGCGGGCGGAAGGGAGGGAAGTGCGAGGCGCTGCCCCCCCCCCCCAGTTCCCTTCCCGGCCATTAATAGACTCGGGCGGCTTTGAAATTTTATTACCCATAAAATCGCGGCCCCGCCGGGGGGTTCCTGCCCCCCTCTCCGGCCCTTTAACAGCCGGGGGGGGCCCCGACATAAAGAGCATAGGGCGGCCCCTGCCCCCGGCCCCGCTCCGGGGGTCCCGGCCCCGCCGCAGCCGGATGCGCCACAGGGTCCGGCCGCGGCCGCCCCGTTATCATTATGATTATTCCCCCCCCCCTCGCCCCCCCGGGGCAATTTGTGGGTTTTATGGTTCCTGAGCAGGAGGAGGGAAAGGGCTTCACAGGCGGCAGAGCCATAAAGCTCTCGGGTTCCCCCTGGTAATCCTACCCCCCACCCCAACACCCCCCACCCCGGGGGGGTTTAACGGCAGAAGGGCCCCGGGGGAGTTGATTGGGTCCTAAACCCATTTAGGGGCTACCCGTGACCCCCGCGACCCGTAATGAGGGGCCCTGGGGGGAGTTGCGGGGGGGCTCAAGGTCAGCAGGATGGAGGGACATGGGGACACCACGGTGTCACTGCTGGCACATGGCACCCCAGGGACCCCCGGACCTGGGGGGGGTCCTCTCCAGGCCCCCACAGCAGGCGAAGGGTTAATGGGGCAGAGGTGGGAGCCCCAAATGCGGCCCCGGTGGGAACAAAGAGCTGGGGGGGGCTGGGGGCCACCCCCCTCCCGGTGTCCCAGAGACCTTTATCCTTTATCCCCCGTTGCCACAGCGACCGGATGAGCATCCTGGCACCCGCACCCAGTGCCAGGAGCAGCCGGTGTGGCACAGACTCCCCCCCAGTACCCCAGAACCCCCCCCGTGCCCCTCGGGATGCCAGGATGAGGCCTGGGATACAGGTCGGTGATGCCACCGGTGCCGCTGGTGCCCCAGTGCTGTGGTGAGGGGCTTTGGTTCCGGCTCCGGCATCTCTTATCTGGAGAACCCCCCAAAACCGACCCCTGCCATAGACACATCTACAGCCCCCAAAGCCACCGGGGGCACCAGGACACGCCGTGGTGGCCACCGTCCAGGTTGGGACAACGTCCCACCGGTGACTGGTGGCCAAGGAGCTGCGGTGCACAACCTGTCCCGCCTGGGAGCTGGGGGGGACCCAGCGTGACTTTGGGGGTCCCCGGGGGATCAGGGGTTTAATGTGAGGCTGGGGGGCAGCAAATTGCCGGGGGGTGTGTGTCCGTGCCGGGCCCCCGCAGCGCAGTTGGGGGGCTCCCAGTGTCGTGACCCCCATGTGCCGGGGAGGCCCCGCTGCAGCAAATGGCCCCGCTGCAGCTGGGTGCTATTAAACCTGACCGGTGCGTGGCGGGGGGCGGAATTCCCAGCTCAATTTGACACAGATGTGTTTGCGGAGCAGGGAATGCCGGAGCGGCGGGGGGAGGGCAGCCGGACCCCCAAGCCCTGCCACTGTCCCACCGGGGCCGGTGGAGCTGTGGGGCTGCCCCATGGCGGGTGCACAGAGGCAGCGGTGGGGAGCCTGGGGGCAGCCACCGTGGTGCCATGGACCGGGTGCGGCACCGGCACCGGGGCTGGAGCCCCCCCGGCCTGCTCAGCCCGCACCCAAAGGGGGATCCCGAATCCCGGGTGATGCGGGGTCAGGGGCAGCCGGGACCTCGCTGGGGATGGAGGGGAACGAGCCCCGGGGCAGCCTCTGACTCGACCTTCACTCACTAATGAGTGAGGAGGAGCTTGCCCAGGGAGGATGAGGAGGATGAGGATGAGGATGATGATGAGGGTGAGGAGGATGATGAGGATGATAAGGAGGATGAGGATCATGATGAGGATGATGAGGGTGAGGGTGAGGATGAGAAGGGGGTTCCCTGGGCTGCCCCTGACGCCTCCTTCCTCCCACAGCGGACCCCGTGGTGCAGATCGAGGGCAACCCCCATTGCTGCTTCTTCAACTTCAGCCCCAAGGTCATGTTCACGAAGGTGGTGAAGGCGCAGCTGTGGGTGTACCTGCGGCCCGTGCAGCACACCTCCACCGTCTACCTGCAGATCCTCCGCCTGAAGCCAGTGACGGAGGAAGGCAGCCGCCACATCCGCATCCGCTCGCTCAAGATCGACCTCAACTCCCGCCTCGGGCACTGGCAGAGCATCGACTTCAAGCACGTGCTGCAGAACTGGTTCAAGCAGCCGCAGAACAACTGGGGCATCGAGATCAACGCCTTCGACCCGAACGGCAACGACCTGGCCGTCACCTCACTGGGGCCCGGCGCCGAAGGGCTGGTACGTAGCTGCTGTGGGGCTCGAGGGGCTCCCGGCCATCCTTGGGGAGCTGGAGGGTGATGGGGATGGGCACAGGTGGTGGTGCAGCTCTGTGGGGCTGGTGACAGCTTGTGGGGACAGTCACAGCTCCACGGGGACAGTCACAGTTCCATGGGGCTGGTGACAGCTTGTGGGGACAGTCATGGCTCTTTGGGGACAGTGGCAGCTCCAAGGGACTGGTGACAGCTTTTGGGGGCTGGTCAGGGTCACAGCTCCATGTGGACAATGACAGCCTCATGGGGCTGGTGACACCTCCATGGGGCCACTGAAATCCCTGCGGGGACAATGACACCTCCATGCAGCCAGTGACCGCTCCACAGGGATGCTCACAACAATGGGGGACCAGTTACAGCTCCAGCGGGCTGCGTGGGACCTGGCCAGTGGGGATGGTGGGACCATGGGGTCGTGACTCAGTGGCTCAGTGGGTCTCACCCCCTCCTCTCCCCGCAGCACCCCTTCATGGAGCTGCGGGTGCTGGAGAACAACAAGCGCTCGCGCCGCAACCTGGGGCTGGATTGCGACGAGCACTCGACCGAGTCGCGCTGCTGCCGTTACCCCCTGACCGTGGACTTCGAGGCCTTCGGCTGGGACTGGATCATCGCGCCCAAGAGGTACAAAGCCAACTACTGCTCGGGGCAGTGCGAGTACATGTTCATGCAGAAGTACCCGCACACCCACCTCGTGCAACAGGCCAACCCGCGCGGCTCGGCCGGGCCCTGCTGCACCCCCACCAAGATGTCCCCCATCAACATGCTCTACTTCAACGACAAGCAGCAGATCATCTACGGCAAGATCCCGGGCATGGTGGTGGACCGATGCGGATGCTCTTAGAGCCGGTGCTGCGCCGCCGCCCCGCGCCCCCCCCGCCGCCGAACCTGCCTCTTTCCTGCCACTTTCGGGGGGAGGGTTTGGGGGGGTTTCTTTTTTGCTATTTTCTTTTCGAAATACAAAGAACAAGCGTTGAGGTTCCTTTGGATGTTGGGGCAAGAGGAGAGAGACGCAGAGAGATGGAAACCCCGCGGAGAAACGCTGCAGCAACCCCATGATTCGACTTGCATTGTGCAATAACGCAACCGGACGGAGAAGAGAAGGGGCGGCGCGGAGCCCCGGTGTGGCTCCACGGTGATGGGGAGAGGAGGAAGCCACTGCATCCTGCACCTCCGGAGCACCCGCGGGGATGGGGACGCCCCTGCCCGCCCCACGGCCACGGTGTCAGCCGAGGACGGGAGGAGCTGGCAGCAGGACTCCCGGGACGGGCCCGTTGGGCTCCGGTGGTGGCTCCGGCGCTGGAGGGAACCGTCCCCCTGCTTTAATTTATTTATTTATTAATCACCCTCCGGCCGGGCTCTGCTGGGGCAGCTCCCGCCCGCCCCGGCCCCCCCGCGGCCCTGCATGGGGACGGCACTGCCACCAGCACCACCGGCACCACGGGGCATCGAGGAGAACCGAGCTGCCACCCACAACAGCGGCCGGCTCCAGTGCTGCCGGTGTGATGGCGATGCTCGTCCCGGTGCTGCGCTGGTGCCCAGCGCTCTCCTGAGGTGGCTGGAGGAGCTGGAGGCTTGGGGGGGCTCCGGTTCTGGTGTCTCCGGTTCAGGCTGTCTCCGGTTCGGGCTGTCTCCGGTTGTGGGTCTCACCTCTGGGGTCTCGGCGCGGCAGTGAGGGCTCTCCGGGCGCCGCGGTGCCTTTGGCAGCTCCGTGGCCCCCAGCCGCAGCACTTATCCAGAGGGTGCCGATGGCTCTGGCCGGGACACACGTCTCCATCCCATGGCCGCGATCGGGCCTGGCACGTCCGTACCCCACGTAGCACTTAGGGACGGTGCCAGGGCAGAGCCGGGGGCACCGGGATGTGCAGCACTTGTCCCCGGCTCCACCGAGCCCAAAGCGGTCCCGAGGACGTGGTGATGGCCCCGTGGTGCCGAACCCCAGCCGTGCCCAAGCACTTAAGGGCTGATGCCACCAGCAATGCCGGCCCTGCCGCAGCGCCGTGGTGGCTCCAGCACCAGCTCCCTGGAGCCAGATGCAAGGGGGTGGGGATGGGAGAACTGGGACCCCCGGGGAGCTGAGGGTTGTCTGGGGGGGTCTCCCCGAGCCCCTGCACCCCCTGAGGCCGGGCACAGTGGTGGCATCCCCCATGGTGACACATTGGGGACAAGGTGCCTGGTCCCCCCCATTGCCCCTCAGTGCCTTTTGGGGGCTGCATCCTCTGGTCTGGATCATGAGGGATCATTTGGCCCCGGCCCCGGCTGCTCCGCTCCAACACCGAAACGGCACCAGACATGGCCACGGAGGCGCCGGCACTGAGAAGCATGGTCCTGCCATTGCCAGCAATGGGGACAGGCCCCAGCGCCCGCCAGGAATGGAGCCATGCGCCAGGAAGGAGACAAAATCCGCTTGGAAGGGACTGGAAAGGGCACGGAGCTGCCTGGGCCGTGGGATCCTGCGCCGGGGTTGAGGGAGCCGTGGCCTGGCCAAGATCCGGCTGGAATCCAATTGGGATCAACCCACACCCTTCACCCCAACCATTGCCATGTGCCGGAGCCCGGTGGGACCCCAACTGTGGGCATCGTGCCCGGGGATTCCAGCCTCTGTGGCCACCCCTGGCCACGGAGCACCCAACACGCAGCCCAGGACCCAGAGCACCGCAGGGCCCCGCGGTCTGGTGCAGGCACAGGAAGGATGGGGCCGGACGGGGCACTGGCACCAGCCAACTCCAGGCACTGGGACCTCAGCCCCCCGGTGCGGGCAGCACTGGGACCAGTGCCCGGGGGTGGCTGGTGCCAGGTGGGGGGTCCCCATCACTCTATGGTTATTATCACTGTTATTATAATGTGTTCTCCTTTCCCACCCTGGTCCCTCGTCCCCAGGTCCGGTCCTGGGTCGGTCACTCGGGGGGGGGGCCGGGATGTGGCCACCGGCCCCCGGGCCCCAGGGGCACACACACGACCCAAAGGCCCCAGTGGCTGGGGGGGTTTAACCAAACACAGCACTTGGACATCGACACAAATAAAGAAATTAAAGAGAGATTAAAGAAAGATTAAAAGAATAAGAATAATCATCAACAAGTCCTGAGCTTCTGGCTCCATCCGGGCTCCAGGACCGTGGCGTCGCCCTTGGGAATGCTGGATGTTCCCAGTAAACCCTGTGTGCCAGGAGCTGGGAACCATTTGCACTACGGAACGTTGAGGCCGGGGTTGGTTGGGCACTGTCGGGGCCGGGATGAGTCTGTGGCGCTGCACCAGATCCCAAGGTAGGCATCACATCAGGTCCCATGGTCAGCACTGGACCCCAGGGTCAGGACCAGATCCCGGGGCTCACACTAGATCCCAAGGCCAGCACCGGATGGTGATGTTGCCACTGGATCCCAGGCTTGGCACCAGATCCCAGGTTCGGCACCAGATCCCGGGATCACCCATGCAGCATCCCTGCTGGAGCAGCTCCTTCCGTGGTGGCTCCATCCCGGACCCCGGTGCCGATCCCCAGATGGACCCTTGGCCACTCACCGGGTCCCTGCATCACGGCAGCTCCCCCCTGCCCCCCGCATCCCTCGGGAGCTCCCGGCCTGATCCGGGCCCCTGGCTCGGGAAATGGTTCCTGATGCTTCTCATTTTTCCCACGCTCCCAGCACCGGGCAATGAGCAGGGCTGGAATCCGGCGGCTTTCCCAGGTTCATCTCCCAGCTGGAGCCTCCGGACGCACTGGTCCTCACCCTTCAGCTCCCAAAACACCCACCCAGCACCTTGGGAACGCTCCCGAGAGCACCGAACATCCCGAACCCGCTCACCCCACAGCGCAGCCCCACGGGTGGCTTCACCATCCCAAAGCCTCATCCCACCACTGTGAGATGGAGCAGACCCCCGAGGAGGGGACGGGGAACACGGGGGCCATGGGACAGGGCTGGGGACACGTGGGACACGGCAGCGCCGGCTCCATCCCTCCTGCCAGCCCCCGCTTCCCCCCGTTGTAAAGTGGAGATTTACAAGTGGCCCCAAGTGCCGGAGGAGCTGGGATCAGGAGCAGCCTTTATGGAGCCTCATTAGGGGCTGCAGCTATGCTGGGAATGTTGCAGCTAATTACAGCTGTGGGGCGGGAGGGGACAGGGTGGGCTCCAGAGGGCTCATAGGGCTGGGAGCTGGAGAACGTTCTGGCACAAGGACCGGACACAAGGATGTGGCTCCGGCTCTGGGCCAGCCTGGGCCCAGGCCCCGCCACCGCGGCTCTGCGGACATTGGCCCTGTCCCTGCTCCAGCCAAGGTCCTCCGGGACACGCTGGAATGCTGCTCCTGCCTTGTACTCCATCCCTGCCCCATCCCTGCCCCATCCCTGGCAGTGTTCAAGGCCAGGTTGGACACAGGGGCTTGGAGCAACCTGCTCTAGTGGAAGGTGTCCCTGCCCGGGGCAGGGGCTGGAGCTGGAGGAGCTTTAAGGTCCCTTCCAACCCAACCCAGGCTGGGATTCGATGACTTGGACCCCAATGGAGCCCTGAGGCTGCGGATCCGGTGCCTGGAGACCGGCCTTGCCTTGGAGAAGCAGTTTTATTATGAAACCAAGAACAAGAGGCCACAAACGTGGAACTGGCAGCGAGGAGCTCGTGAGCCCATAGAAAACGCTTCGTACAAAACCCGACATAGAAACCCGACGGCACCACAGGAACATTCCCACATGGATTCGAGTCATGCAGCAGCGACAGCCCCGGAGCTGCCCATGGGGAAGGGAAGGGACGGCCGAGGGGTTGCTCCGAGCCACTGGGTGCCAACGGGAACCCAATGGAGGCGGTTTGAAGGCTTCTATGTTAAAAAACCGGGATCTATTGCTTGTCAAGGACCAGGAATGAGCCTCTGGATGCTCCCCTCGTGCCCCCGGTGCTGCTCTGTAGCATGGACGAGGTGAACATCGCGCCAGGGAGAGGTTACGGTCAGAAATAAGAACCCTGAAGCGTCGGTGTTAGGACAAGGGTGGGATTCCAGCCATGGCACCCACCCAGAATCCTAGGCAGGGAGATGGATGAGGAATCGTGATCCCAAGAACCCTGGGAAACCCCCGTGGAACGGAGCACGGAGAGCATCCGTTTGCAAACCATTTGCTATGGCAATTCCAGCTCCAATTCCCATTGGCCTCACCCGGGAGGAACCAGCCACTGGCTGCATCCACGGCTGCAAACCGGAGACAAGCTGCTTGAGGAAACCCCTTGCCGGAGGCTGCGCTGGGGCAGGACAGCAGGGACCAGCCCCGGACAAGGGGACGAGGCCGCTCCGTGTCCCGGCTGCTGGGGAGAGACCCGGCACCGAGCTGGGAAGCGGGTTCTTCTTTCTGCTCAACTCTTCTTCACCTTTAAACTTGGGAACTGAGGAAACCACTAAGGACACAATGGAACAACTACGGGGGATTCCCTGCCTACTCGTCGCTAAAACCTGGAGGAACAGTGGGGGAATGTGAGGAAGGGGGAGGAAGAGCGAGGAGGAGGAGAAGGGTGCGAGGCTCAGACGATCCCGAAGCGCTCCGCTCTTTTCCTCTTCTTTGCCTGCCAAGAGGAATGACAAGGGAAAAGCAGGAATCAGAACTAAGAGAATCAACGGAGCAAATCCCACACAGAACCCCATGGGGAGCCACGAGGAGTTTGGTGCTTGGCAATAACGCTGGTGCCAGCGGCTCGGACAGCCCCAGGATTTGGGTCTAATGCTGGGACAAAGAGTCCCCCCAAAGTGGAGCGGCAGGAACAGGCGCTGGGAAGGGGCTGGCCTGGGAACAAAGCGGCTTCAGACGCCGGGAAGCGCGGGCAGGCGGTGGGGAGGTGGGAAATGGAAAAGGGCAAAGGGTTAACACTGCCCTATTCATGGGGAAGGTGAGAGGGACACACTAAAACACATTAAATACACTATGGCCTCGCTCCGCTTCGCCTCGAGCCCAGACACGAGGGGCGTATAAATCTTCATTTCTAGCAGGAGAAACAGCCCAGGGGCAGCAGAAGCCCCAATCAGGAGTCTCCGGGGGAAAGGTGCATTTGAGTGCACACAATGCCAGTAAAAAGACCTTTTTGTTCCCGGCACAATCTCCAAGTGACCTAAGGAGAAGCATGGAATCCCTCGCCCGGCAGCCCCCGGCGCAGGCTGGGAACGCCACGCTGCCGTAAAGCCACCCCAGGTCCACGCACCAAGCCAGAAGTGCCTCAAATCCCACTGGAAGCGTTGAGGTGGCTCGCAGGGACCCCGCTCGCCTCTCCTGAGCCTGTCTGGGTGCAGACATGGTGGGGCCCCAGCCTGGGGGGGGTCCCATTGTCCATATTTACGTGGCGTTCCCAACCCAACCTCACCCAGGAGCTGCCGTGCTGGAGCTCTGGTGACCACGAGCAGTTTGAAGCTGCCCCCAGCAGGTTTTACCTCTGTGTCCTCTGTAGCTCCAGCTCCAGCCGAACTCGTCACGATGCCAAACCGCTCCTTCCTCTTCTTCAGCTTCTCGTCCTCTTCACTCTGGCACAAAGAAGGACCACGATTTAGGGGGCTGGCAGTGCCCAGGCTGCTCGTTGCATGGGGACCCCTGTTCCTCCTGCCCCCATTTGACACCAGAGCCCCAGCACAACCTCCTCGCTACACCTCCCGCACCCCCATGGCACTGCAGCCTCTCTGCGTGGAATTCCCCCCTGCCCAAAGCCCTGAGCACGAGGGAGGGTGGCAGGAAAAGGACAGGAAGGAAAAGCCTGTGGCGAGACCCCCCCCCCTGCATCCAGCTCTGGGGCAACAGCACAAGAGGGACGTGGAGCTGCTGGAGCGAGGCCAGAGGAGGCCCCGGAGCTGCTGCGAGGGCTGGAGCAGCTCTGCTCTGGAGCCAGGCTGAGAGAGCTGGGCTGGGGCAGCCTGGAGAAGAGAAGGCTCCTGAAGGGGAGACCTTAGAGCAGCTCCAGTGCCTAAAGGGGCTGCAGGAAACCTGGAGAGGGGCTTCGGACAAGGGATGGAGGGACAGGCCAAGGGGAATGGCTTTAACCTGCCAGAGGGGAGACTGAGATGAGCTCTGAGGCAGAAGCTCTTCCCTGTGAGGGTGCTGAGGCGCTGGCACAGGGTGCCCAGAGGAGCTGTGGCTGCCCCATCCCTGGCTGTGCTCAGGAGGATGTGGGGGGCCTGCGGGGTTATTTCCCTTCGGGTCCCCCCCCCACGAGCTCTCACTTGACCCCTCATGCGCCGGTGTCAGCCGCCAACACGGGTACAATGAACTTCACTCCATCCCCAGGCTCCTGCTGACAGCGCTTGATTCATGGGGTGCTGGGACCCAGCTGAGGAAAATGACCCTTCTCCTCCCACGCTGCATCCATCAGCCCTGGCAGCACCCGGGGCTGTGGGGAAAGCTGCCCCCTTGGCTGGGGGGGCACACTTAGCCCCTCACCTCGCCGCTTCTCACCTTGCTCCCTTCACACTCGCCCCATGATGGGTGTTCGCAGGGTTTGTCTACCAAGGGGGGGAGGAAAGAGGAGGGGAATGAGCCCTCCTGAAGGAGCCATTGCTGGAGGCAAAGCCTTTCCTGCAATACAGGAACAAGGGAGTGCTCCCACAAGCTGTGTGGGAGCCCTGTGGGTCCATGGGGGTCAATAACAGCACCCACCGCCATGGGAATGCCTCAGGATTTGCTGCTTCTCCCAGAGGCCATGGAGTCATGGAATAGGTTGTGTTGGAAGGGACCTGAAAGCTCCTCCAGCTCCAGCCCCTGCCCCGGGCAGGGACACCTTCCACTAGAGCAGGTTGCTCCAAGCCCCTGTGTCCAACCTGGCCTTGAACACTGCCAGGGATGGGGCAGCCACAGCTTCTCTGGGCACCCTGTGCCAGCGCCTCAGCACCCTCACAGGGAAGAGCTTCTGCCTCAGAGCTCATCTCAATCTCCCCTCTGGCAGGTTAAAGCCGTTCCCCTTGTCCTGTCCCTCCATCCCTTGCCCAAAGCCCCTCTCCAGGTTTCTTGTCGCCCCTGTAGGAACTGGAGCTGCTTATTCCCAAAAGATAGAAAGATCCATTTGAACCCTGGATCCCGCCTCTCTCCTGGGGTCAGACTAAAGTGCTACGGCTGGTGCCAGAAGAGTTAATGCCAAAAGGCATTAATTGTGGTTTCCATGGTGCACAGCAGAGCTCTGGCACCCACAGCGCCGATCCGGCTCCAGCACAGCTCCAGCACCGCTGGTCACCTCCAAGCCCCACACACAGTCCCTGGGACGGAGCCCAGCACCAGTGCTCTGCTTGACTCAGGACCACACTTGGATGGAGGGGAAGTGCCCAAAGAGTGGGCAAAAGTTGACGCCAGGTCGTCAAAAAGCATCTCCCGTGTGTGGTGCTGGGACAGGAGCAGGATGAGCTTCCCAGAACCATTCACCACGTGAGACCATGCTCCATGTCGTGCCACACGGCAGATCCTCTGCAGAGGAAAGCATCCCCAGGAGGACACGGCGCCAGGTTTGCAGATGACGCCCAGCTCCTCCTCATCCCAAACGCAGCCACACACACACACACGAGCCTCTGTATCCATGTCCTTGGAAGGCGAAGGGTGGGCGCCCGCGTGTGTGGATGCAGCCGGAGCCTTCTGGTCGCCCGCCCGTGGCCGGCTGCAGCATGACGGATGGCAGGATGAAAAGCAGAGCCCTGAGGCTTTCAGGCGACAGGAGATTAATGATGACACGGCCTTGACCTCCCAAAGGTAAAGGTTACGGAACACTCAAGGGTAAGCAGCCTCCCGCCCCGCGCCCGGGGCTGAGTGGCAGCCTCCCATGGGCCGGGGCGTGCAGCTGCACCCGCCGCCTTTGTGCGCTCCCCTCGCGGCTCCCGGAGCTGCCCCACGGGCAACCGCCGCTCCCATGGGGGCTCTTCACTCACCCCCCAGCACAGGAGCCACGTCCTGCTCCTCCCAAAGCCACACAAAGCCCCAGCCAGCAACGCTCCAACAGCACCGCGAGCTTCCAGCCAGGCTGTGGGGCTGGTCCCACGGGGATATGCACCGGGATTGAGCCACCACCGTCCTCCAAGGGACTCCAACACGAGGACCCCGCTCACGTGAGAGACACCCAGTGATGAGCCCCGCTGGGAGCACTGCGCCGAGCCTCGCACAAGAGGAGACCCCGGCGCGGGCCATGGAAGATCTTGATCTACACAAGGCAATGGGAAGCCAGAGGAGCTGCTGAAGGACCCGCGATGCTCTCACTCACACCCATGTCCCCTGCGTGGTGCCTGAGTGGTCCCCAGTTGCTTCCCTGCACCAAGTCACCTTCTCTGCAACACAAGCTGAAGGAAAGGGGCAGCCGTGAGCCAGCTCTGAGCCCCTTCTCCCAACACACATCCTGGAAAACAGGTTGGGAAGACAAAATCCCACCCAACTGCGGCATTTTCCAGTGGTGGCAGCCGCCGGTGCTGAGGTTTCCCCGTGCAGAGACCTCAAAGGGGCTCCATGGGGAGGAGGAACAGAAAGTCATGTTTGGGAGCAGAAGACACGGCTCTGAGCGGGAGGAAGCGGAGTTAAAGGCACTTGGCAGAGCCAGAGTCCAGCTGCTATGAGACGGGCGATGACGGAACATCATTGAATTGCACATGAGCCCCAGAACCACCCAAACCTAAATCAAGCCATTCTATTCAAGCCCGAGGCG
This sequence comes from Strigops habroptila, assembly GCF_004027225.2. Taxonomy (NCBI): domain Eukaryota; kingdom Metazoa; phylum Chordata; class Aves; order Psittaciformes; family Psittacidae; genus Strigops; species Strigops habroptila. Next base: position 16,951 of record NC_044299.2, on the reverse strand, counting down.
CGCAGCACCCCAGGGCGAGGTTAACCCCTCCCTGCGAGGCGCTGGGATGAGCCCAGGGTGCCCAAGGGCTTGTTTCAAGCCATGGGGTCCTGCTCTGAGGAGATAAAGCTGAAGGAGTTGGGAGAACAAGAAAACTCTTAGGGGCAAATGTGGTCGCTGCAAGTGCTGTGGGGGACAGTGATGAGACCGGAGCCACGGACGCTTATTCCCCAGGAATGATTTGGGTGGGAAGCTCTGGGGCAGCAACACAAGAGGGACGTGGAGCTGTTGGAGCGAGGCCAGAGGAGGCCCCGGAGCTGCTGCGAGGGCTGGAGCAGCTCTGCTCTGGAGCCAGGCTGAGAGAGCTGGGCTGGGGCAGCCTGGAGAAGAGAAGGCTCCTGAAGGGGAGACCTTAGAGCAGCGCCAGGGCCTAAAGGGGCTGCAGGAAACCTGGAGAGGGGCTTTGGACAAGGGATGGAGGGACAGGCCAAGGGGAATGGCTTTAACCTGCCAGAGGGGAGACTGAGATGAGCTCTGAGGCAGAAGCTCTTCCCTGTGAGGGTGCTGAGGCGCTGGCACAGGGTGCCCAGAGGAGCTGTGGCTGCCCCATCCCTGGCAGTGTTCAAGGCCAGGTTGGACACAGGGGCTTGGAGCAACCTGCTCTAGTGGAAGGTGTCCCTGCCCAGGGCAGGGGCTGGAGCTGGAGGAGCTTTCAGGTCCCTTCCAACCCAAACCAGGCTGAGATTCTACAACGTGATTCCCTGACTCGGTGCCACATCCCTGCAGAGCCCAGCGCTGCCGGTGGGTGCGAACCCATCAAGTCTTCCAAGAGCTGCTCCAGCTCTCCAGAGTCACAGGATTAGTGGGACTGGAGGGATCCTGCCCGGCCACGCACCCCCCTGTGCCCCACGAGGGGCTGGCGCTGCTGCCACTTTTGTCCTCCCCGCTGGAGCGGGGGTAAGGGGAAACCTGACTTTGTTCCTCAGGCCTGGAGGGAGCCGGCGCTGCCATTCCCATTCTTCCCCAGCCTCTCCTCCAAATTCCTGCAGCCAAATGGTTCCCGAGCCCCTGAATGGGACAGAATGACATCATTGATTGAATCAGAATAGAGGAGGAGGGGGGGGGGTGGGGAAAAGATGTATTTGTGCTGGGGACAAAAGCGAAGTTCTGTTTCACAGCGGGGCCGGTGCGGGACCATCCGCGTGGGCACGGGGAGGTCAGTTCCCCCCGGAGCTCTGCCCGGGACATGGGGCCCTTCCCTTGGCACCGGGAGCCTCCTGATACCGCTGCTGGAGGCAGGGAGGAGCGATGGGGCAGCCCCTTGGGGGCTGTTGGGGTCCCAGCAGCTCTTTTGCTTTGTGTCCCTGCAGGTTGGCCAAGCCCCGGTGGTGCTGCACCAGCAGAAGAACCTCTGGCTCTTCCAGAGAGCAGCCGCACACCGCGCTGGCATTCCCGTTGGATACCAGCACAGGGTTATCTCCAAGTGAAGACAACAGCCAACACCCAGCAATCAGCAGGAAGAGAATGGAAGCCAGAGTCTTATCTGCTGCAGGAGGGTGTCAGCATGTTCTCATGTGCCCAACCACAAGGTTCCGGGCTTGCAGCACCCCCATGGTAAATCCCCACCCCCCCGTGGCCAGCACTATTCTTCAACTTGTCACTTCCCATTATCCCAAAGCAGCAGCCCACATCCAGCAGCTCCACTTGGGAAAGGCGACGTGGCGCTGCAGGGGCTGGGGCCCGGCTGCAGCACCCAACTGTAGTGAACCCATGCCCTGCACAGGGCGCCCACCTCGTGCTGCAAAGCTCCTGCAGGCCAAGGGGAGGGGGGACCCCCCCAGAGAGCTGGGCTCTCCTTGGGGGTGCTGGGAATGGCAGAGGAATGATCCAGGAGCAGTTGTCAGGAGCTTGCTGGAAGGCAAACAATTCAGCTGATTGTTTTCTTGCTCTCATTTAGCTGTTTTGTACACACGGGCTCTGCTGGTCCAGTGCCCCCGAGCTCCTCCACCAGCTCCCGACGGCAGCTCCATGGATCTCACATCCTCATTAACCGGGATTCAACTGGCACGAAGCTACAAGCGGGGCTGGGGGAGAACCTTAACTCCTCCTGGAGCCCACGGATTGAGGGGACACTCGAGGGTCCCGTGCTGCTGCTCGGGACACACACTCCTTTGTTCCCCTCCAAGCTCCAAGGGCTCCGAGTGCGATTCCTGGCCTGGAGCGACCTCGGAGCAGAGTCACGTCACCTCCTGCTCCCAACCCGAGCGGCCGGGGGTTAATCCACTAATTGCTGCTCAGGCTCCGCTGAAGAGGAGATGGAAGAGCCAATTACTTCACTCATCTGCTGGCTGGGGAAAGGTGTTTGCTACTGGAACACAAAGGTGGCGAACGGAGCCTTTGTGGCAGCCCGAGGCCTCCCGCTGCCCGGTGGGTGCCAGCACTTCCCCCCAGGCCACTTCCCATGGGCAAACCACCCACAGCAGCTCCCTCCACAGCATCAACCCAAGCAGCCGCTGATGGAGAGGGACCATTCCCAGGCGCCGCTGGGGGGTGAAGTACAAGGAACAGGAAGCAAGGGGTGGTGGCGGGAGGGCAGCACCCGGGTGCTGGAGCAGGAGGCCAAAAGGGGAGAGGAACCCCGGCTTGGTTTAGCTTAGAGATGCACTTGATGGCCCTGTGGTGCCTGAAGCCAGGGGAGCACCTGCCTCCCACATCCCCAGCCCCATCCCGCATCCCTTTGGCACAGAGGAAGGGCATTTTCAACTTGAAAGACTCCCAGAGCACCGAGGGGGAAAGGGGGGGGTCCAAGCTCTACATGAGTTCAGAGGTGCTGAAATCCGCCCCCCCCCCCACCATTCCCGCTGAATGGATGCAGGAGTGGCTCCGCACGGACAATGGCCGATTGTAAAGTTGGGGCTGGAGGAAAAACCTGCCGAGACGCGTGTAAACAGCGGCGGGCTCCTGCGGGATGAGCAGCCATAAAGAACACCCAGGTGGGAAGCACAATGCCAGCAGCTAATTAAAGTGCCCGGGCAAGATTCCTGCCAGAAATGCGGGAGTGTGTTCTGCTCAGTGGGAAAAGCCACGTGGAAGCCCATGAACTCGGCTTCCCGGGGGGGAGCAAACAAAAAGGAACCGTGGGGAGGTGAGGCCGGGGGGGGACAAAGCCCACGTCGGGTCACCCGGAGCCTTGAGCCACCAACGCCTGACCCTGGGTGAGGAGCTCCCAGTGAGGAACTGGTTTGGGAACACGGCCCAGCCTGGGAAGCTGCTTCCTTCCATAAGTGCCATGTGGCTTTCTTAAGCCCCAGCCCCACAATCCTGCAGCTCAGGAAGGCCACGGCCATAAAGGCTGACAAGAAATTGATTCCTCCTGAAAAATGGGAGCTCCCAGGGACAGGGTTAATGGTGCTGTCGCAGCCTCTCGCCCTCAGCTCCACACATCCCGGCTTTAATGGCCTCCTTCCCCCACCCCCAGAGGCTGGGAGCCAAGGGGCGAACAGCGACCTCCAACGCCAGAGATGTTCTCCATGAGGATGCCCCGAGCCAGAGGGATAACGCTGGGACGTGGGGAAATGGCAAAACAGGGCAAATCCCGCCCCAACCCCCAGGAGGATTGGAGCTTATTTCACAGGGATGGAGGAGGCTGAACCTCCCCTGCTCTCATCCGCACTGAGCGGAGAGGTCTCCATGCCAACAGCATCCAGCTCTTCCAGCTGGACAATCCCCTTCCACCAGCACAGGCTCAGCAGCCAGGGGAGGGAAGGGCTGGGATGGCTTCGTTCGGGAAGCACACAGGGCGCCGGGTCCACCTCGGATCGATTGGTCCCTTCTACTGCTTTCCCCAAACATCCTCAATTCATCCCATTTGTTACAGAAGAACCTGAGGGAAGGGATCCCAGGGATCCCACCCACCTCCGAGCAGAGCCCCCCAGCTCCATTCCCACGCCAGGGCTGAGCTCCAGCAGGAGCTGCTTTGAGGACCAGAGGGAGGTTATGCTCAGAGCTGGGGGATATTTTTCCCCCTGGAAAAATCAGTGGTTTTGGGAGCAAATCCATCCCCTGCAAAGCTCATCTCACCCGTACTTCAAGGAGTTATTTCCCACCAGGAGCTCTGAGCCCTTCCCAGAGCTCATTCCCTCCACACTCCTGCAGTGGGAGATGCCCCAGACTTGCTGCAACGGGGTCTCTGCCCGGCCAGAACTGGGGAGAACAACTGGGAAGCTCCACAGCTCCAGCAGGAGCCACAGGCACAACGGAAGGGAAGGAACCAGTGCTGGGATAGGAGATGGAGAACCTCAAGCAGCACCTCTGGGTGCTCTGGAGGTGCAGAGTGTCCTGGACTTACCTTCTTGGAGAGCGAGGAGACATTCAACCCAAACCTCTGAGCCCTTTCCTTTAACTTATCCATGTTCACCTGCAAAGACACGAAAAACAACTTACCTTTCTCTTTTAAAACCACCAGCACTCAGGTTCCGGGGGGAGCTTCCTGTGCCAGCTCTTATCCCTAAGGAACACGGGCTTCCAGGGATGAGCCCTCCCCAGCCTGTGCTGCTCGTGATGCAGCTCTGCAAGGTCTCCAGTGCTGGCACCATGATGTGGTGGCTGCCACATCTTGGCTTAACCATGTGCCCTCATCTGCAGCCAAGGAGCATGGAAATGGGACGGGGACCCCCCATGCTCCCAGGGGATGGGGACCCCTCCTTCAATACATGCCAAGGGCCTGAGCAGCAGCAACTTGAGGACAAGAACATTCCTTACCGTGGGCTTGCTGTCTGCGGAGAGGCCTGAAAGGAAGAGACAAGAAAAGGGAAAACCCAGTTACAGAACAAACATCAGGAGCAGGATCTGACCTACGAGGCGGCGCAGGGAAGTCCCACCACAGACTCAGGAACTGCTTTTCCCACCTTCTCTCTCTGTTCCCGACTCAATGAGTCTCCCAGTTTCTATTTCAGCTTCTCCACTCACAACGTGCCACCGTCCCACCTCGCTAAGACACCGCTGGCAACGGGACCTGGTGACTTATGAAGCCAAAGTACGCTGCTCAAGGACCCCACGGGGACACCTCGTGTCCTCCAGCTGGGCTTGGAATGGGGAGACACCGGGAAAAGCATCTGAACTACCAAGGGAACAACGTGTGGCCTTCACTTCCTGATCCCACAGTGCCCCCTCGGAGCTCCTGGGCATGGGCAGGAAAAGGGAGTGTTTAAACCCGGGGTGATCCCCCCAGCACTGCTCTGCCCCCCAGGAACAACAACTGCACAAGGGCACTCCAGGGACTGGGTCTGCTTCACCCCCTCACCTTTAGTGGACACCGTGGCCAAACCAAACCTGCCAAAGGCAAACAAGAGCTGTCAGAGCAGGGTCAGCCCCGGAGCCCTCCCTACAAGTGCCTCCCAGGAGGAAAAGCGGGTTGGGGGCAAGGTTAAGTGGGACCCACCGTTCCCGGCTGCTGACAGCACCACAGCGATCCCAGCTTCCCTCCAAATCCCCCCTCCCGCCGCAGGAACAGCAGTGGGATCACCGGCACGTCCCTGCTGGAGTCCCAGCACCCACCACCCCCTGGCCTCTGGTGGCTGGGGGGGTGTGGGAGCACCCACCGTGCTGCCCGCGCTGCCTTCTTGCTCTCCAGGCTGACGGGCACGTTGAAGCGCTCGGCTCTCTTCTGCATGCGCTGCAGGGAGAGAAAGGAACCACCTGAGGAGGAGCCACCAGGGCCAGGGGACGGGGAGGACGTTCCGCAGGAGGCAAAGTCACCACCTCACCGGGTCCTGCGGGAGCAGCAGCGCGGGGGCTGCAATGGAGGAACCCTCCCCTGCACCCCTGGGTGATGAGAGAGATGCTGCAGGGACCTTCTGCCCCCCAAAAGCCACCCCAGGGCCGCAGGCTTGACCAAAAGCAGCTCTGATGAACATCAACCTAATCACAACTGAGCACAAAGAGGGTTTCCCTTTGCCTCCTCCTGAAAGGCCAAAGGAATATGCTAGGAAAGGGGATGGGGGTGTTGGTTGGCTTGGCCTCGAGAGCACAGTTTGGCATTAGTGCTCCAATTTCAGGTGAATTTGGGCTCTGGAGAAAGCCCCAGGCAAGGGTGAGCAGGGAAAAGCTTGGAAGCTTTGGAAGCTCAAGGGTTTGCACCTCCGAGTGTTAAATCCCCTTAAAGGCTTAAGGGAAATAGTTCACATTTCATTCCGAGCCAAGGGCCCAGCAGCGTGTTTGGGGTTAGAGAAACAGAGCTTAGTTAATGGAAACATTGACTTTAGCCACGAGCCCAGCGAGGAGCAGGACAAACATCCCCACTGGAATGGCAGTGCTTGGAAAAGATGGAGCAGGAACAGGGCTCCCACCCGGCTGCACCAGCCGGGACAGGAAAACACAGCACCCAGCTCCCACTTTCCTTACTCTTTGGGACACTGTGAAGAATATCGCTGAGGAATACCTGAAGAGGTAGCAAAGGCTGTGATCACGGATCACAGAATCATGGAATGGGTTGGATGGAAGGGACCTTAAAGCTCCTCCAGCTCCAAGCCCTGCCACGGGCAGGGACACCTTCCACTGGAGCAGGTTGCTCCAAGCCCCTGTGTCCAACCTGGCCTTGAACACTGCCAGGGATGGGAACACCCCCCCAGGGATGGGAACCATCCCCAGCACCCCTTTGCCAAGCCCTGGGGCCCATCCACGCTCAGCAGCAAACCCAAGCAGTGGGAGCAGCTCGGGCAGGGCTGGAGCAAACCCAAGAGCCCAACGGGAGCTCGTGCCCCAAGGGCAGCGCCACGGGGGCACGGAGCCTCCAGCCCCCCCCTCCCAGCGCCCGTGGTCCCCCCCCCGCTCCCTCCTAATCCTCTGCTTGCGCCATCGCCCCGTTGCCGTGGAAATGGTCGTGGCCCAAAGAGCAGATGAAAAGGCTCCGTGTGGTGCTGAGCAGCGGGGAGCCCAAACCTGTGTTTGCACAGCACCGCTCGGGGAACACAAGCCAACAAGTAAAGGGGGGGGATTGGAGAACCACGGGCAGGCTCCTGGAACTCCAAGTTTTCCCAAAGGAATCGCTACTTGTTTGAAATGACAAGGTCAGGGCAGACGATGGGATGATCCCTCAGCTCGGAGCGGATCTCCCCCCACCTCAAGTGGATCCTCACCAAAGCTTTGTGGCTGCAGCGAGTCCCAGGGAGGGAATAACAGCCGGGAATGACTGGAATTGTGACGTTGGGATCCTGAAGGAGGCTCAATGGTGGTGAAAGACGAGTTAAGGGACAATGAAGAGGAACGTTCCCCAAGAGCTAAGGGAACCGTGCTGCAGGGACCCTCCCAGCCAGCAGCACCACAATCCCAAAGGAAAAGCGAGCAGGTTTCCGATGGGAATGCTGGCACTGCCTCAGCTACACCCAGGAGCTGCACTGCAGGAAGTGAGGAAGGGAACGGAGAGCAGAGGAGAAGGGACCTCACCTCCATCTGTGAGATCTCAGACGTGATTTTCACCACCTTCTTCTCCGTGATCCTGCAGGGATGGGAAAGAGACAAACGGGTCACAACGTGTCCTCCTCCCGCCCCCCCCAGCACCCCTCGACCCGGGGCTGAGCACCCCGACACCAGCCATGGTGAGCAGGGGGTGAGTGCAACCAGTGCTCCCAAATCCCTCTGCCAAAGGCAAGAAGGGACAAGCCCCAGGAACCAGCCGTGCTCTCGCCATTCCCTGCTGCAGGAATGGTCGGAATCAGCCAAGGTAGAAAAAACCTTTCAGCTCATCCAGTCCAACCGTGCCCAGCACTGCCAAGGCCACCACTAACCCCTGGCACTGGGGGGTTCACTACACGGGGTGTGAACACTTGCAGGGCTGGTGACTCCAGCCCCGCCCTGGGCAGCCTGTTCCAATGCCTGAGCACCCTCTGGGGAAGGAATTGTTCCTCAGCTCCAGCTAAACCTCCCCTGGCGCAGCTTGAGGCCGGTTCCTCTTGTCCCATCCCTTGGGAGCAAAGAGCTGGCTCCGTCCTCCTGTCAGAGCCATGGGGAGCGATCAGGTGCCCCCTGCTCTGAGGTTCTGGGGTTCAGGGGGGTCTCTCCCAGCCTCGGGCTCTGATGGGGAACACTCAGCTCCTGAGTGCGAGCCCCTCTGGGAGCCCTCGCACACAAAGGCTTGTTGTGTCGCAGCTCCCGGGGCAGCGGCAGCCACACACTGCCCGAACAAAGCCCTGGGGCCAGCAGAATGCAGGGGGCGTGCTCCAGAGCTCCGCTCCCAAAACACCGCCGGGCCTCGGGGGGGGGGGGAACAAAAGAGGAAGAGACAACGCTGGGAAGATCTCCTCCTCCTCCTCTTCCTCCTCCTCCCGCCAGCAGCTCCCATCGCGCAGCACCCACACGGCTGGGAGCTCCCGCCTTTTGTTCTAGCCCCGCGCAGGACCCCGCGGGACGCCCGGCCCAGGAGGGACGGGTTCATGGCACCGGCACAGGAAGCGATTCTGCCGGGACCGGGGGCTCCCGGGGCTGCGGCTCCGCGGGCTCAGGACGCCCCCTCCTGCCCGCACCACGCTCGGGCTCACTGCGGCGCGCTGAGGGGGAACTGCACCTCCCCGGGGCGCAGGGGGCTCCCTCCCCGCCCCGAGCCGGGCAGGGCAGCCCGGCCAGACACACCGAGTGCCCGCCCGCCCCCCAGGATCCAGCACAGCACGAAGCCAGGGCTGCATCCCGCTGGAATTGCGCCCCACTTCCAGCCCCCCCAGCCCCCCGGCTTGGCTTTGTGCTGCTCAGAGGGATAGTTACACATCAGGCGAGTTTACAGGAGGCTCCTCGGCTTTGACCGGCGGCTCCACCGGCTTCTGCTCCTCTTCCTGCAGGGAAAGGGCAGGAATGAGCACAAGAGCCAAGCAGGGAGCAGCCCCGAGGCCAGGCACAGGCCCCTGCCTGGAATCCAGCCCCCCCCGATCCAGGCTGCTGGGGCTGGGTGCTGAACGTGCCCCACCAGGAGGAGGTTTGTGCTGGCCACAGGCTCTGCTCCTCCCCAGCACCAGCTCTCCCCGTTTCCAGCCCCTCAGCACAGACCCACCTCTATTTCCTCTCCCAGGACATCTTCTTCATTCGCCTCTTCTTCAGCTGCAGGACAAAAGAACAGGAGCAAGTGACTGCAGGGACACCTCCGGCTTCCCATGGGAAGTCTGGGATGAGAACTGCGCTTGGGAAAGCGGGAAGCAAAGGCTGTGATCACGGACCACAGAAGCAGGGAAGGGTTTGGGGTGGAAGGAACCTTAAGGCTCCTCCAGCTCCACGGGCAGGGACACCCTCCACTGGAGCAGGTTGCTCCAACCCGGCCTTGAAGGGATGGAGCATCCAAACCTGCTCCATTCAACCCAACCCAGTGTCCCACCACCCTCATGGGGAAGAACTTCCTCCTCAGATCCCATCTCCGCCTCCCCTCTGGCAGGTTAAAGCCATTCCCCGTGTCCTGTCCCTCCATCCCTTGTCCAAAGCCCCTCTCCAGGTTTCCTGCAGCCCCTTTAGGCACTGGAGCTGCTCTAAGGTCCCTTTGGCACTGGGGACCCGGAGCCGGACACAGCCCTTGCCCTCGGGGTGCTCGCCCCGCCCGCACCCACCGTGCTCCTCCAGGTACGCCTGCAGCCGGTTGATCAGGTCCTGCTTGTTGCCCTTCGCCTCCAGGCCGCGGGCCAGGCACTCCTGCTTCAGCTCCGCCAGCTGCGGGGCGAGAGGCGCCGCTCAAGCGGGTACCGGGCCCCGGAGGCACCGCGGGCTCCGGCCTCCCCCCGCCCGGGACCCCCCGTCCCCGGCGCGACCGGTACCTTCAGCTTGTGCAGCTCCACCGCCTCCGCCGCCATCTTGTCACCCCCACAGCCCACCGACGCCTCTCGCCCAATCAGCGCCCGTGATTTCAAAGTGCTTCCCAACACCGCCTCTCGCCACTGGTCGGGCCTGCCGCCCAGCTCTATTGGGCTGCGGCGGGGTAGAGCGACGGGAGTAATGGCCAATAGAAATGCGAAGAAGCGGAGGACAGGCCAATGGGAAGAGGCGAGGGGCGGGCGTAGCGACTTCCTGGAGACGGGACCGGGCAGGGGCCTGGCAACGGCCGCGGAGCCGCCGGGTGGGAGCCGGGACCGGGGGCGGGACCGGAGCCGGGGGGGGGTCGGGGAGACCGGGACAGCGGGCACCGGGGGGGAGGCCCGGGGGTCCGGGGGGGAGCACGGGGGGACCGGGAACGGGGGCACCGGGCCGAGAGCGCGGGGGGACCGGGAACGGGGGGGGCCGGGAGTACCGGGATCGGGGGCACCGGGGGCGGGCCGGGGGGACCGGGAGCGGGGACACCGGGCCGAGAGCGCGGGGGGACCGGGACCGGGGGAGGCCGGGAGTACCAGGATCGGGGGCACTGGGTGGGGGCCGGGGGGACCGAGACCGGGGGCACCGGGGGGGGGCCGCGGCTGGAGTTGCCCGTGTGCCCGGTGCAGGATGAACGTCGGCGTGGCTCACAGCGAGGTGAACCCCAACACGCGGGTGATGAACAGCAGAGGCATCTGGGTGGCTTACGGCGCCTCGGTGGGCGCCCTGCACGTCGTGCTGCTCAGCATCCCCTTCTTCAGCGTGCCCGTGGTCTGGACGCTCACCAACGTCATCCACAACCTGGTCAGGCCGACTCTGCCCCCTCTCCCCGGGCAGCCCCGGCGGTGCTGAGGGCTCAGCTCTTCCCTCCTTCCCCCCCACAGGTCATGTACGTGCTGCTGCACGCGGTGAAGGGGACGCCCTTCGAGACCCCGGACCAGGGCAGGGACCGGCTCCTCACGCACTGGGAGCAGATCGACTACGGGACGCAGTGCACCGCGGCCCGCAAGTTCCTCAGCATCTCCCCCGTGGTGCTGTGAGTGCTGCTGAGCTGGGCAGGATGGTGCTGGGGGGGGGCGGGCGGTCCTGGGGCTGCCGAGCGCTTCCCCAGCTCAGAGGTGCCCTTTTCTCGACACAAGAGGGATGTTGGAGGTTCTTCCCTGTGCGGGTGGTGGGACACTGGGATGGGTTGAAGGGAGAAGCTGTGGCTGCCCCATCCCTGGCAGTGTTCAAGGCCGGGTTGGGCACAGGGGCTTGGAGCAACCTGCTATAGGGGAAGGTGTCCCTGCCCGTGGCGGGGGGGTGGGACTGGAGGAGCTTTAGGGTCCCTTCAACATAAACCATTGGGAGCTTCTCTGAAGCACCCGAAATGCCCCCAGTGCAGGCAGTAGAAGCAGCCCAGAGCTCACCCCATGTCTCCCTGTGCCCCAGGTACCTCCTGACCAGCTTCTACACCAAGTACGACCCCGCACACTTCCTGGTGAACACGGCCTCGCTGCTCAGTGTCCTCCTGCCCAAACTGCCCCAGTTCCACGGCGTCCGCGTCTTTGGCATCAACAAGTACTGAGGCCGCTGCAGGAACCCCCCCAGCTCTCCCCGGGGCCTGGGGAAGGTTCCTCCAGCCCAGAGCTGCTCCTTGGAGCCCGTTCCTCCACTTTGAATTCAACCAAATCCATCTCAAAGGCGTTTGCTACTGCTAACACCTGGTTTCCAGCTGGGACCCACTCGGACACTCACACGTGGTGGAGCAGCACCCCCTCAAATCCAGCCCCCCACATCCACCTCCAGCTCCTTGCTGAGAAAGGGACGAGGGGCCCTCAAGCAGCTGAGAGGCAGGAAAAGCCAACCCGGGCTCTGGTGCTGGGGGGAGGAGGAGGAGGAGGGTAACCAAGAGAGGAATGAGCAGCTTCAAAACACTACTTGAGGGGCACTGGGGTGATGTCCCGCCGCGCTCAGGGTGGCACTGGTTGTTTGTACCTCTGGCTGTGTGTATCCATCCCCTCCACCCCTCACCCCGGTTCCCTTGGGAAGCTCCAGAGTATTTAAAAGGAATTCTAAAAAGGAAAAATAGAGTTTTGTTTATTGGAAAGAGCCCTTTGAGCGCCTGGCCCAGCACCGCCCTCAGCGCTGCAGCGGCCGACGCAGCTTCTTCCGCCTCTTGTGCTTCACGTCCCCCTTGGGCGCAGCCCCCTCAGCCTTGGGGGGACCCCCGGGGGGGGCTGCGGCCCCCGGGGGTGTGGGGGGTGGCGGGAAGGGCCCCCCCGGCCCTGAGCTCCCCTGAAAGACGCGGGTGAAGAAGTCCTGCAGGTCGGCAGCCGAGGGCGGGCTGCCCTTGGGTGTGCTCCTGCAGTGGGGGGGGGGAAGCGGGGTTTAGGGGTGCCCTGGGCGAGCCCGGAGCCCCCCCCGCAAGGGTGCAGGACACTAACCTGTGGCGCCCGGTGCCCCGCGGGCCAAAGGAGAGGTGATAGGGGACGCGGTGGGTGTCAGGGGAGATGCCCACGCGCTGGCACCCGGCCCACTCTGCGGGAGGGAAGGGAGACCCTGGTCACACCGCGCCGGGCGGCAGCACCGCGGGTGCCGGGGGGGTGGGGGCACCCACCTGTGATGTCGTAGATCTTCCCATCCATCATGGCGAAGTAGGTGATCTTCAGCCCCAGGAGGCTGGACTCGGCCCACAGGTCGCCCTCCTCGGCTGCGTGCAGGCGGCCGCACTCGGCGCAGTACCGGGCGCTCAGCGGGTCCCGATTCATCTCGAACCGCCTGCGGCCGGGACGGGTGAGGATGGGCGCTGCTGGGCCCGGCCCTGGCTCCAGCCCCCCGCCCCGGTACCCACCGGTGCTTGCCCTGGCACTTGCTGCACATCATGGTGTTCATGGCCTCGCGCAGCTCCTCCTGCAGCCGCCGCAGGAACTCGCCCACCGAGCGCGTCAGCTCATGCTGCGCCATCCGCTTCCTGCGCCGGGGAGGAACCGTGGCTCAGACCCCTGGCACGGAGCCGGGGGACGGAGCAGACACCCCAAACCCTCCCTTGCTCACAGCTCGAACTCCCTCCTGCGCTCGGGGCTGCTGACGATGTCCCAGGCCGCCCGCAGCACCTTGAAGGCCGCCTCCGCCCGGGGGTGCTCGTTCTTGTCCGGGTGAACCTGCGATGGAGAAGGTGGGAACCTCGACACCGCAGCCCGGGCTGGGGGCACAGGGGCTCCCCCCATCCCGCTCACCAGCACGGCCAGGCGGCGATAGGCCCTCCTCAGCTCGGCGTCCGACGCTGTGGCCTCCACGCCCAGCACGTGGAACGGGTTCAGCTCCTCCTCGGGCACCTCGGCCATGGCCAGCAGCCGGGTCACCTCCTCGCCGCGGTCCTCGGGCGCCGCAACCCCCGTCCCACCCGCGCCCCCTGCCCAGGGGGGACCCCGGCACCGCCTCAACCAGAGCCCGAGCAGCCCCCACGTCCTGCGGAGCGCGGCCACGTCCAGGAGCCGGCTCCCGGCCAGGCAGCGGAGAGCGGCGGCGCCGGCGCGGCCGCAGAGCCGCAGGCAGCCCAGCAGCAGCATGAGGAGCAGCAGCAGCAGCGCCAGGAGCATCCAGAGCAGGCGGAGGCCGAGCCGTGCCGCGGCGCGCAGGCACCGCGCTGCCCGCACGGACCCGCTCCGGGCGCGCTGCCCCACGGCGCGGCCCCAGCCCCGCACCGAGCCCGGCTCCGCGGCTCCGAGGCGGCAGCAGGAGCAGAGCAGCCGCCCCCCGGCCTCCGCCGCCAGCCTGCGGGCCTGGAGCAGCGGCTCCCGCCACCCCGCCGGGCCCTCGGCCCCGCGGCTCCTCCTCCGCGGCGGCTGCGGCCGCTTCCCCTCCCGCCGGCCGCCCTCCTCCTTCTCCTTGGGCGCCGAGCGCTGCCGCTGCCGCCGCCGGGGCCTCCGCAGCCCCTCGTCCTCCTCCTCGTCCTCCTCCTCGGCCCCCTCCTCGGCCGCGCGGCTCGGGGCAGCGGCCGGTTCGCCCCAGCAGCGGCAGCAGCGCTCGGGGGCCGGGTCGTGCTCACAGTCCCCCTCCTCCTCCTCCCGGCCGGCAGCCGGTGCCCGCCCGCAGCTCCCGTTCCAGGCCACGCTGTCCCAGCCGCGGCGGCCGCCGGCGTCCCCGGGCTCCTCCAGGCTCCCGCCGCAGCCGTCGCCTCCTTCAGCCGCCGCCGCTTCCCGGTGCCGCGGCTGCTCCATCCCAGCGGCCCCGCTGGCCCCGGCCGGGATTAAGTCACGGCCATGTCCTGAAGGGCCAGAGCGGGGTCAGCGCCGACCGAGCGGCCCCGGGACCCCCTCAACCGGCCCCGAGCACCCCGCGGTGCCGGTTCCCCCCCCAAGGGCCGGTGCTCGGGCCTCGCTCGGGGCCGGGGGGGGAGGGGGAGGTCCGGGTCTCACCGCGCCGGTGCCGGTACGGGCGGGGGGGGTCTCCGCCGCCTCCCGCCCCCCCCCGGTTCGTGTCCCGCCGCACTTCCGCCTTCCGCCCGCCGCCACCGCCCACTGCCGGGGACGGCGCCTGGAGCCGGAGCGTCCCCGCCCCTCGCCCCGCCCCTTAAAGGGGCAGCACCGCCCCCCCCGTAACCGCGGGAGGGGTCCGGGTGCCCAGCCCGGCCGAGGGGCTCGTCCCGCGCTCGGGGGGGTCCCGGTCCCGCCCCCGGCCTCACCGCGACCCCCACGGCCGGCAGCGAGCGGGTGAGTCCCGGGGCGGGCGGGGACGGAGCGGGGATCCCCGTCCCGCCCCCCCCGCGGTCCCAGTGCCCCCGGTTCGGTGTTCCCCGGAGCTCCCAGTTCCCTTCCTAGCGCTCCCGTTCCCAGCGCTCCCATTCCCGTTCCCAGCGCTCCCATTCCCGTTCCCAACTCTCCCATTCCCTTTCACAGTGTTCCCATTCCCGTTTCCAGTGTTCCCATTCCCGTTCCCAGCGCCCCCATTCCCGTTCCTAGTGCTCCCACCTCGCCGGCCCTGGGGGCTCCCACTTCCCCCCAGATGTTCCTCCACAGAGGCGCTGCCAGATGTGGGTGCGGGGGAAGGGGGTAGGGCTGGGTGCCTGGGGGGGTGTCACTGGTGGCTCACAGACACCGCCCCGCAGCCCCGGGTCATGGAGCCCGGCGCCCCACCCGCGCCCCGCTGCACCCCGGAGCCGCGGCCCCACTACGAGCCGGTCCCTGCTGCTCTCTGTGCGCTCGGAGCGCTCCTGGGGCTCCTGTGCGGCTGCTTCGGTGAGCGCCGGTGGGCAGAGCTGGGGCTCACTTGGGGGGCAGAGCCGGGGGGCAGAGCTGGGGCTCACTTGGGGGGCAGAGCTGGGGGGCAGAGCTGGGGCTCACTTGAGGGGAACCACAGGCCCATGGAGTGGGTTGTGCAGGGGCATAAGGGGGGAGCCGGGTGTTGTGGGGGGCACAGCCAGAAGGGATGGCACAGGGGGACACTGTGGGCACGGCCATGGCAGCACCAGTGACCCCCCCGTGCCGGCTCCAGGCTACCGCTGCTTCAAGGCCGTCATGTTCCTCTCGGGGCTGCTCTTCGGCTCTGGAGTCATCTTCGCGCTGTGCTACGGGCAGCGGGTGCTGGGGGCGCGGCTGGGGCTGGCAGCGAGCGCAGGCATCGCGCTGCCCATCGGGCTGCTCTGCGGGCTGCTCACCGCGCTGCTGCGCAGCGTCGGGCTCTTCACCACGGGGCTGCTGCTGGGGCTGCTGCTGGCCGCGGCCGCGCTGGCAGTGGCCGCGCCGGTGCCGCCGCCGAGCCCCTGGGTGCCGGTGAGCACGGCGCTAGCGCTGGCGCTGCTCTGCGCGCTCTTGGCGTTGCGCTGGCCCAAGGCGGTGACCGTGGCGGCCACCGCGGCGCTGGGAGCCGCCGCCGTCCTGGTGGGCGCCGATTACTTCGCGGAGGCGCTGGCGCTGGTGCTGTTCGTGTGCGACCGGCTGCGGCGGGCGCCGGCACCGGCGCTGTGCTGGCCGGGCTGGGCGCTGCTGGGAGCCTGGCCCCTGCTCAGCTTCCTCGCCGCGCTGCTCCAGTGGAGGATCACGGCCCGCGGCTGCGCGCACAGCGCCGGTGAGCGCGGCACCCGCTGCCCGGGGGGACTCGGGAGGGGACGGGCAAGGGGACGGTGGGATGGGAACGGGATGAAGATGGAAATGCGATGTGGACAGGATGGGATGGGGACTGGGGTGGGGACAGGATGGGGATGGAGCAGGATGGGGAAGGGATTGCGATGGGATGAGGATGGGGTCAGGATGGCGAAGGGACTGGGGTGGGAACTGGGACGGGGATGGAAACTGGGATGCAGATGGGATTAGGATGGGAACCGGGATGCATGGGGATGGGAATTGGGATGGGGATTGGGATGGGGACCCATCGGGGCTCGACCCACTCCCACAGCCCCCTGCAGCTCCCAGCAGCAGCAGCTCCGGCGGCAGAAGGAGACCAAGAGCAGGATGGGCCCAACTCCCACAGAGGGCCCTCCCCGGCCGATGCGCAGCCCTCAGTGAGCCCGTGCCCCGGGGGGCTGAGTGGGGCCTGCAGAGGAGACCCCCCCTAACGTGCCTTGGGGGTGTTGCTCCCCCCTTCCCCTTAAAATATGCAAATGAGGTGCTATATGTCCCACCCTAATTAGGGAGTGGTCATGGGGTGGGCAGGGCTTCAGGGATTCCCCCCCCCAACCCCATCCCCATAGGGAAAACCCCGCAGCCCTCCCTCGTGCCGCCTGCCCCATAACCTACCCCCATGACCCATAACCTGCCCCCCTCCCCCCAGAAAACCCCTTCAAAACAAAGCCCCACATCTATTTTTGTAGGACCTACCCAAATACTGCCATGGGACCAATCGCTCCAATTTCCCCCAAAGCCTCAACCCCATGGTGGGGGGGGGTCTCACCCTGCCATGGGGCTCCCAAAGACCCCCCCCATGGACCAGGAGTGACCAGCGCTGGGGCTCTGCTGGGTTTATTGTCACCACGGTTTGAAACAAGGGTGGGAATAGGCCATGACACGGAACACGAGGGGCTGGGCTGGACGGGGGGACACACGATGAGACCCCCCCAAATAAAATAAAATAGCAAATAAAAAGGTAAAGGGAAAAGTGTCCAAGCGCCGCCACGTTCCCAACGGCGGGAACAACTGTCCCGACCCTCCCCCACGCCCCCCAATGCCCCCCGATCCCC